>NW_026525100.1:12500-35081 GCF_943734705.1 Anopheles coustani | reverse complement strand
CTTGGTGAACAAACACTTGATATACACTCTTCGGAGGTACTTCGGGTATCGCCTGTTGTCCGAGACCACTTGCATGGTTAGCAAGCGTTGTGATCTAATGGCCCAACCGGGCAAACACTTTGGATTCGCAAGGACTTGGAGTGCCGGGACGGGTTGGCGGATCCAACACTCTGGGTTCCTCCGGGTACTTGGGGTTGGTTGAGGACTTGGTGAGCAAACACTTGATATACGTTCTTCGGATGTACTTCGGGTGTCACCTGTTGTCCGAGGCCACTTGCATGGTCAACGGTTGAGGTGGTGATGGCGGGTCGGTGCTGTAGGGTGCCGGCCTGTTGGCTGCCTTGGCCGGGTTGGTTGGTTAACACTTGATTGGGCTTGCACCCGAGGGTAATGGCACTTGAAGGTGGGTACTGGCCGGCTGACCTGGTGTGATGGTTGGTTGGTGAACACTTGGCGGTACTTGCACTTGGCTGTGCTTGGACTTGAAGGTGGGATCCGGCTGGCCTAGGCCATTGGTGGTTGGTTGGTGGGTTAGCCCTTAGCTGGCTGGCTGCTGGCTGGCCATCGGTGGTGTGGTGTGGTGAGGTGTGTGGAGTCGAGCATCGCGCGCCGTTGCCTTCTTCGGAGTGTTGTAGGTACGCAAGTGCTTGCAATGCAAAGAGGTTGGTGATGGAGTGACATTGCCTTCACCATGGAGTTGCGGGTACTTAGGTACTTGCAAGGAGATGGTGGTATGGTGGTGTTGCGTGTGTGGTGTTCGATTAGAAAGATATAATTTCTAAGTCCGGATTAGTGCTGTCAGTGGGGCCGCCGCTAACAGGTCCTGCACGGCCACCGTGGGGCTTGACTTGCGCTAATCGGACTTGGGGCGATCACGATGTCCCCGTGCGGGACTTAGAAGATGGAAGAACACAAGTACCCTTATCCCATGACTTGTGAGCGATTGGCATACGTTACCACATGAAGAGAAAAATTGGCTAAGTCCCGGATCCATATTATATGAAGAGAAAAATCGGCTAAGTCCCGGATCCATATTATATGAAGAGAAAAATTGGCTAAGTCCCGGATCCATATTATATGAAGAGAAATATCGGCTAAGTCCAGGATCCATATATAATAACCTAATAATCGGCTAAGTCCCGGATCCATATTATATGAAGAGAAAAATCGGCTAAGTCCAGGATCCATATATAATAACCTAATAATCGGCTAAGTCCAGGATCCATATATAATAACCTAATAACAGGCTAAGTCCAGGATCCATATTATATGAAGAGAAAAATCGGCTAAGTCCGAGATTGGGTCTGTCAGACATACACTTTCAAGATACCACACAAGCAAGCAAGATGGCCTAGTGATGGAACCATATAATATGAAGAGAAAAATCGGCTAAGTCCGAGATTGGGTCTGTCGGAAATACACTATCAAGTTACCACACAAGCAAGCAAGATGGCCTAATGATGGATCCATATGATATGAAGAGAAAAATCGGCTAAGTCCAGGATCCATATAATATGAAGAGAAAAATCGGCTAAGTCCCAGATTGGGTCTGTCAGACATACACTATCAAGTTACCACACAAGCAAGCAAGATGGCCTAGTGAAGGATCCATATGACATGAAGAGAAAAATTGGCTAAGTCCAAGATTGGGTCTGTCAGACATACACTTTCAAGTTACCACACAAGCAAGCAAGATGGCCTAGTGATGGATTCATATAATATGAAGAGAAAAATCGGCTAAGTCCCAGATTGGGTCTGTCTGAAATACACTTTCAGTTTACCACATGAGCAAGCAAGTTTACCACATGAAGAGAAAGCGGCAAAGTCCGGGAATGTTACCACATGAACTGGAAAATGGGCAAACACCTACCTTTACAGGGAACGTGAATAAGTAAGGCTGTAGACATCGGATCGACAAGCCAAAGACTGATATGGAAAGGAAATGAGTAGTACTAGCTTTCCTGAGAGTTGCAGAGCTTAGACTGCATATGAACGGAAGTTATTTAGCGTCAAAGTCAGAAAAGTTGCCCAAGGAACACAAGTTCCAACTTAGAGCATGAATACCGCCTAGACGGAAAGAGGTACGGCCAGGCTGAGGAATAAGAAAATGTTGGCCAACATGTTCCCTAACTATCCCCCGAAGACCGTAAAGCAATCCAACATCAACCAAGAAAGTTATAGCCCGATCAAGGAAACACCTACTTTGCACCGATATTGCACCAAATACATGTACCAAGCACCTTCGGTTGCATACCTGCAGGGGCTTACCATAGTAGGCCATGGAAGACGATATACCGAACATAATCACTTTCTATCTCCTCGGGTGTGGAGATAGCGCTTTGCGGTATAAGAACGAAAGTTAGACCATATCTTGGTGCATCTTTTTGCCCGAGAACACAAGACCCTATCTACCAAGGCAAGAAAGTTGTGTGGGGACAAAATGTCCAAAAGTGCCCAAAGTGGCACACTTGAACCATATATTCGAGAAAAACACAAGTGTGGGCCCGAGCTAGCAAGTTGAAATGTTCTGACCGTCAGTAGCCCTAGTTGAGGTGCACTTATCATTATACGAGGCCAACGTGCCAGCTAGTCTCTAAAGGGGCGATATGGGTGTTCCAAGGTTTGTACCCAATTGAGGAAAAAACAGGGTAAGGTACGGGTGTACCGCGAATAACTCGGGCTATAGATGTCCGATCGATGAGTTTGGCATATGTATGGAAAGGTCTCGACGAGACCTAACTACCCTGAAAGTATGAAGGCAAAGACTTGAATGACCGGGAAGTTATTAAGTGCACAAGTGGTAAAGTTGCACCAAAGTCCATGTTACCCGAAGTGTTACATGAACACCCAATATTCGACCAAAACACAAGTTTAGAGACGAGCTAGCGAGCTACATTGTTCAGGACCGTCAGTAGCCCGCATCAAGACACGCATTTAATTATACGGGGCCTAGCCGCTAGCTCGACTCGAAGTCGGTCATATGGTTGGTTGATGGTTTGGACCGACCACGTGGTGTACCAAGGTGATGTACCTTTCATGAATTAAACTCTGGCTGTATGGCACTGAGCGACAAGCTAAGGTGTGATTTGGAATAGTCTTAAGTGGGACTATTTAGGAAAAATGCGAACAAAAAATCACAAAGTCCTTGGGCGAAGCTATTAGCGAAACATAGAGCAAATTGGTACCAAAAACTATGGAAATGGGACTTGAGTCAAAAATAACCGCAAGTTGGAGAAGAGATAGCAAGCTTGCGTAGAACAATTATATTTGGTGCATGGTATCACCAACAAAAAAGTATATGGGGCCAAGGTGCTGGCTGGCCTCCAAAGTGGAGATATGGGCGATCCAAAGTTTGTACCCAAGTACGAACAAGTATGGAAAAAACAGGGTAAGGTACCAAGTACCATTAATAACTTCGGCTGTAGATGGCCGAGCGAGGCAAACGGCTCACCGTTGGAAAGGTCTTGGGGAGACCTATCTACCCTGAAAGTTTCATGAGGCTGAGTTGAAATACCACGGAGATATTAGGTGATGATGGTCCAATTCGGGGACCAAGTCGCAGGAAATGGCACTTGACCAAAATCACCCTTGGAAGGTGAATACCGGCTTACCGTAAGAGATAGCGACTTGGCGTAGAATATTCATAAGTTGCGCGTGTAGAGACGCAACTTTTATTATATGGGGCCAACCCGGTCAGGGTGCTCCAAGTCGGTCGTTTTTTCGGTTTATGGTTTGGGCCGACCACGTGGTGTACCAAGTTGAGGTACCTTTCATGAATTATAACTCGGTCAGTTTGCCACCGAGCGACAAGCTGCGGTGTGTTTTGGAATGGTCTTGAGTGGGACTATCAAGCAAAAATACAAATAGAAAATCAGCTTGTCCATGGCCGAAGCTATTAGTGAAACATATAGCAAAATGGGTCCAAAAACGAATGAAATGGGACTTGGACCAAGAATAACGGCAAGTTGGAGAAGACGATAGCAAGTTGACGTAGAACATTTATATTTTGGGCATAGTATGACCAACAAAAAAGTATTTGGGCCAAGGTGCTGGCTGGCCTCCAAAGTGGAGATATGGGCGATACAAAGTTTGTACCCAAGTACGAACAAGTATGGAAAAAACAGGGTAAGGTACCAAGTACCATTAATAACTTCGGCTGTATATGGCCGAGCGAGGCAAACGGCTCACCGTTGGAAAGGTCTCGGGAGACCTATCTACCCTGAAAGTTTCATGAGGCTGAGTTGAAAGACCACGGAGATATTAGGTGATGATGGTCGTATTCGGGGACCAAGTCGCAGGAAATGGCACTTGACCAAAATCCCCCTTGGAAGGTGAATACCGGCTTACCGGTAAGAGATAGCGACTTGGCGTAGAATATTCATAAGTTGGGCGTATAGAGACGCAACTTTCATTATATGGGGCCAACCCGGTCAGGGTGCTCCAAGTCGGTCGTTTGGTCGGTTTATGGTTTGGGCCGACCACGTGGTGTACCAAGTTGAGGTACCTTTCATGAATTATAACTCGGTCAGTTTGCCACCGAGCGACAAGCTGCGGTGTGTTTTGGAATGGTCTTGAGTGGGACTATCAAGGAAAAATACAAATAGAAAATCAGCTTGTCCATGGCCGAAGCTATTAGTGAAACATATAGCAAAATGGGTCCAAAAACGAATGAAATGGGACTTGGACCAAGAATAACGGCAAGTTGGAGAAGAGATAGCAAGTTGGCGTAGAACAATTATATTTGGTGCATGGTATGACCAACAAAAAAGTATATGAGGCCAAGGTGCTGGCTGGCCTCCAAAGTGGAGATATGGGCGATCCAAAGTTTGTACCCAAGTATGGCAAAAACTGGTAGAGGTACCTTTCATGAATTACTGCTCAGGCTGTATGGCACTTAGCGGGACGCTTGGCTCTGGTATGGAATAGTCTTGAGTGGGACTATCAAGGAAAAATACGAACAAAAAATCACCATGTCCACGGACGAAGGTATTAGCGAAACTTAGAGCGAAATTGCGACCAAGTCGCTGGAAATGGCCCTTGGACCAAGTATACCGTCAAGGCGGTACGAGATAGCGAGTTGACGTGGAATATTTATAAGTTTGCCTCCACGAGACGAAAGTTTAGTTATATGGGGCCAACCCGCTCAGGGTTGTCCAAGTCGGTCATATGGCTGATCGAAATTTTCGACAAGTACTGAGAAAACAGGGTAAGGTACCGTGTACCTCGAATAACTTTGGCTGTAGATGTCCGAGCGAGGCAAACGGCATAGCGTTGGAAAGGTCTTGAGGTGTTCTAGGCACCCTGAAAGTTTGAAAAGGCTATCTGGAAAAACTCGTGGAGATATTAGAGAAACATTGGGCCCAAAAGATACCAAGTCGCAGGAAATGGGCCCTCCAAGAACACCCTAAAATCCCAATTACGGCTAAGTTGCAGGCCAGCTAGCGAAGTGAAATGTTCTAGGCATAACTAGAACACGTTAATGCGCAACTTTTTGAATCAGAACTTTTTTCGATATCTGGCCCCCAAAGGGGGGATATGGGCGATCAAAGGATTTTTCCAAGTTTCGGTACTTTTTACGGTATCGCTCATAGCTCCGGCTGTATGCAAGCAAATGACAATCTAAGACATGATTTGGAAAGGTATTGAGCAGTACTAACTTACGTTAGAACACAGCGAAGCGCTATCGGTTCATGGCAAGGCCGATATAAGCAGTCAAAGATGAAAAATGTTGACAAAATGAACAAAAATTACCTTGGTACGCGAATAGCGGCCAGGGATGAAGAGGTACGAAGGTGGTGTAGAAGAATTATAATTAGGGCTTGGTACGCTCTAAAAGTTTGCCGAAGACCGCAAAGCGCTCAGACCCATAGAAAGTGGCCATTTGGGTCCGAACAGTGCATGCAAAGAGGTGAAAATGCAAAAATTGCACTTTGGGGGCGATTTGCGGGGGGAAGGAGGGGTCGGAGGGCAAAATGTCCCTTGACCAAAAGTCTTATCTCGTCGAGATCTACAACATTGCCGAAGACCGCAAAGCGCTAGCTCGCAATCGAAAAATCGAGAATTTGAAAATTTTCTAAGTCTTGGGCTCCCTAAGGAAAAGTTTCAAAAATCACGTTTGTCCCCAATTTTGAAGGGGAAGGAGTCGGTTCCGGGGCATGGTGTCTTCGGCAAAAAGTCTTATCTTTTTGCGTACTTTCGACTAGTTCAATAAAAATTTTTGACCCAAAATTTGTTCGGCGGACCCCTAGGTCGAAAAACCCGAAAAAAGTCGAAAAAGTCGAAAATGTCGAAAAATGAGAAAACCTCATATTCGGACTCTACACGAGCCCCAGATATTGAAAAGTGAAATCCGCGGTCGATTTGGAACAAAAAATTGACCTAGGCAAAGTTGTATGGAGGTAGGGACCCCTGAGAAAAAAGTTTGGTCCCGAGGCTCCTTGGACCACCAAGTCCCTAGGTCGGACCAAAATCGGAAAAAATCCGACCAAAGTCGAAAGTGTCGAAAATTTAAAAAACCCCTTTTGGGGCCCTATGGCCTCCCTAGATAATGAAAAGTGAGGTCCGCGGCCGATCCGGAAGAAAAACTTGACCTAGGCAAACTTGTATGACGGTGGGGACCCAAAAAAAATTTCGATGAGTGTAGTTTAGACAGGCCGGAAAATGTATCGGTGGTCCGTATCAAGGGACGTCTTTTAGTTCCATGGGGTGGTGGTCGTCGAACAAAGTCGCCTAGGTCGACCACCAGAAAGACCAGTCGTGTTGTAATGGATGTTTTGACCACTTTACTAGGGAAACCTAGTAGGTCGAAGCAAATTTGGGGTTCGAGATGAGTTGGTGAAAGTTGGTCCAAACTAGGTGTGCTTGGTGGAGGTTGACCATGAAAGTAGAGCATGATAGGAATGACCATAACTTTGGTTCTAGATGTCGGATCGGTACACTTGAGGCAGTTTTGGAAAGGTGAAGGCCTGCTCTAGCTATGTTTCCTACCAAGCTGAGCGCCTACTAGTGACCCGGAGGAGGTATTAAGGGTCAAAGGCAAAAAGGGGTACCCTAAAGTGCATGTGACCAAGAAAATGGGAAAAACGGTATCGCCTATAGCTCAGGCTGTATGGCTCGGATCGGAAAGCTTGGATATGCGTTGGAAAGGTCTTGACGAGCGCTAGCTATGTGTCCTACCAAGCGAAGCGCTAGGTGTTGAGCAAGTCGGTCATATTAGAGGGCAAAGGTGAAAAATGGTGGTTTAGAGGCGAAAATTCACCTTATGATCGAAAATAGCGGGCGAACGATAAGAGCTACGAACACGGCGTAGAACAATCATAAGTACGTTACCACAAGACCTAACTTTGGCCAATATAGAGCGAGAAGATCGGAGGTACCCATCAGGGTGATATGGCTGGTTCAAAGTTGGACCAAAACGAGACTTGAGAAATGGGTTGAAACACGGTATCGCGAATAACTCAGGCTGTATGGAACGGATCGACAAGCTAAGATCAGTGTTGGAAAGGTCGAACCGAGCGCTAACTATAATCCCAAACAACCGAAGCGCTAAGTGTTGAGCAAAACTGAGTTATTAAGCGACAAAGTGGAAAAATAATACCAAAATTTCCAAAAATCACACAAGACCAAGAATACCGAGCAGGCGGTAAGAGATAGCGGGTTGACGTAGAATACTTATAAGTTTGCCTCTACGAGACCTAAAAGTCGTCCATAGACAGCGAGAAGATCGGACCACTCTGGAAGGGTGATACGAGTGGTCAAAAATTGGCAAAAATGAAACATGGCTAAAATGGATTTGACTTGTGCACCGTATAGCTCCGGCTGTATGGCATGGATTGTTAAGCTAGGATATGTTTTGGAAAGGTAACACCCAGCGCTAGATACGACTAGAAGAAAGCAAAGCGCTAACTAGCATGATTTGGAAGTTATTAAGTGTCAAAGTCGAAAAATGTTACCAAAATTGAAACTCGAGTACATTGGGCCAAAAAGTACAAGTTGTGAAATTTGGACTTACGAGTAAAATACCGAGCAGGCGGTAAGAGATAGAGACTTGGTGTAGAACAATTATATGTTGGGCATGTTATAACCTATATTTGGCCCGAACATAGTGACGAGATCGGTGGTACCCAAAAGGGTGGTACAGGTGTTAGATGGTTTTCCCAGAGCATAAGCTCCACATGATATGGAAAACGGGAAACATCATAACTTCGGCTGTATGGCATGGAATGGAACGAACAAGGTATCGATGGAAAGAGAAAAGGTAGCGCTAACTATAATTCCTACCAAGCAAAGCGCTAGCATGTGACCGTTCGGGTGTTATTGTGAGTCAAAGTCAGAAATTGTTACCACGAGAGGCGAAAATCCGACTAAGTCCATGAATACCGGGCTGGCGGTAAGAGATACGGCTTGGCCGTAGAACATTTATAAGTTGGCCAATACAAGACCTAAGTTTCGTCCATAGACGACAAGAAGATCGAAGATACGTGAAGGTGAGATATGGGCGTCCCAAAGTGGGCCTTTGAAAAAGTGACAAACTTCCCTTATAACAGCATACACCAAATATCTCTGGCTCTATGGCACCGAATAAGAAGTTGAGCTCAGCGATAGAAAGGTGATAGTCAGCGCTAAATATCATACGAACAGAGTGAAGCGCTAAAGGGAAAGGATCTTGGTGATATAAGGTGACAAAGTCGAGAAAAGTTGCCTCAAAATCATGAAAAATGTGAAAAAATGACTAAGTCCCGGGTGCCTTAAGGGCAGGTTTATCGAATGTACCGAGCTGGCGGTACGAGATAGAGACTTGGTGTAGAACAATTATATGTTTGGCATGGCAAGACCTACATTCGGTCAATACAAAGTGAGAAGATCAAAGATACCCGCAAGGGTGATATTGGTGTCCAAAGGAAAAAAGCACTAAGTCAAGAAGTCAGTATGCGATGAAACACGGACCAAGAGTACCAAGCAATTGGTGCAAGTTAGAGCCTTAATGGTTCAAGATAGAGACTTGGTGTTGAACAATTATAAGTTTGGCATAGCAAGACCTACATTTGGTCAATACATGGTGCGAAGATCAAAGATACCCGTAAGGGTGATATTGGTGTCCAAAGGTAAAAAACACTAAGTCTTGGGAAACTTATATGAAGGAAAGGACCCTGATGGGTCATATGGAATTGATCGAAAAATCGGCTAAGTCCCAAAATGGGGATGTCAGAACTACACTCATATGTTACTACATGAAGCAAGGCAAACTTATATGAAGAAAAGGACCCTTATGGGTCATAAGGTATGGATCGAAAAATCGGCTAAGTCCCAAAATGATGATGTCAGAACTACACTCAAATGTTACCACACCAAGCAAGGCAAACTTATATGAAGAAAAGGACCCTGATGGGTCATATGGTATTTTACGAAAAATCGGCTAAGTCCCAAAATGGGGATGTCAGAACTACACTAAAAAGTTACCACACCAAGCAAGGCAAACTTATATGAAGCAAAGGACCCATATGGGTCATATGGTATTTTACGAAAAATCGGCTAAGTCCCAAAATGGTGATGTCAGAACTACACTCAAATGTTACCACACCAAGCAAGGCAAACTTATATGAAGGCAAGGACCCTGATGGGTCATATGGTATTGATTGAAAAATCGGCTAAGTCCCAAAATGGGGATGTCAGAACTACACTCAAATGTTACCACACCAAGCAAGGCAAACTTATATGAAGCAAAGGACCCTGATGGGTCATATGGTATTGATTGAAAAATCGGCTAAGTCCCAAAATGGGGATGTCAGAACTACACTCAAATGTTACCACACCAAGCAAGGCAAACTTATATGAAGCAAAGGACCCATATGGGTCATATGGTATTTTACGAAAAATCGGCTAAGTCCCAAAATGGGGATGTCAGAACTACACTCAAATGTTACCACACCAAGCAAGGCAAACTTATATGAAGGCAAGGACCCTGATGGGTCATATGGTATTTTACGAAAAATCATCTAAGTCCCAAAATGGGGATGTCAGAACTACACTCAAATGTTACCACACCAAGCAAGGCAAACTTATATGAAGCAAAGGACCCTGATGGGTCATATGGTATTGATTGAAAAATCGGCTAAGTCCCAAAATGGGGATGTCAGAACTACACTCAAATGTTACCACACCAAGCAAGGCAAACTTATATGAAGCAAAGGACCCTGATGGGTCATATGGTATTTTACGAAAAATCGGCTAAGTCCCAAAATGGGGATGTCAGAACTACACTCAAATGTTACCACACCAAGCAAGGCAAACTTATATGAAGCAAAGGACCCATATGGGTCATATGGTATTTTACGAAAAATCGGCTAAGTCCCAAAATGATGATGTCAGAACTACACTCAAATGTTACCATACCAAGCAAGGCAAACTTATATGAAGGAAAGGACCCATATGGGTCATATGGTATTTTACGAAAAATCGGCTAAGTCCCAAAATGAGGATGTCAGAACTACACTAAAAAGTTACCACACCAAGCAAGGCAAAGTACCTAGGTGAACCCTAGGAAGAAACACGGACCAAGTCAGATGGCCTAAGACAATAGAACAAGTGACCTAGGCAAAGTTGTATGGCGCTGAGGACCCTGAAAAATCTGGTTAGTGTAGTTTAGACAGGGTAGGTTTTTGGGTCGGCCGAACCCCCTTATTTTGGGTTTTGGCCTCATCAAGAAGCTACACCTAGGCAAACTGCCTAGGGTGAAAGTGCGAAGACCAATCGAATAGTAAGACAAGTTTTGACCGATCGCCCTAGGCAAGCTTGTATGAAGAAAGGGACCCTAAGGGTCATATGGAAATACATGAAAAATCGGCTAAGTCCCAAAATTGGGATGTCAGAACTACACTAAAAAGTTACCACATCAAGCAAGGCAAACTACCTAGGTGAACCCTAGCAAGAAACACGGACCAAATCAGATGGCCTAAGTCAAGAGTGCAAGTGACCTAGGCAAAGTTGTATGACGGTGAGGACCCTGAAAAATCTGGTTAGTGTAGTTTAGACAGGGGAGGTTTTTGGGTCGGCTGAACCTCCTTATTTTGGGTTTTGACCTCCTCAAGAAGCTACACCTAGGCAAACTGCCTAGGGTGAAAGTGCGAAGACCAATCGAATAGTAAGACAAGTTTTGACCGATCGCCCTAGGCAAGCTTGTATGAAGAAAGGGACCCTATGGGTCATATGGAAATACATGAAAAATCGGCTAAGTCCCAAAATTGGGATGTCTGAACTACACTAAAAAGTTACCACATCAAGCAAGGCAAAGTACCTAGGTGAACCCTAGCAAGAAACACGGACCAAGTCAGATGGCCTAAGTCAATAGAACAAGTGACCTAGGCAAAGTTGTATGGCGCTGAGGACCCTGAAAAATCTGGTTAGTGTAGTTTAGACAGGGTAGGTTTTTGGGTCGGCCGAACCCCCTTATTTTGGGTTTTGGCCTCATCAAGAAGCTACACCTAGGCAAACTGCCTAGGGTGAAAGTGCGAAGACCAATCGAATAGTAAGACAAGTTTTGACCGATCGCCCTAGGCAAGCTTGTATGAAGAAAGGGACCCTAAGGGTCATATGGAAATACATGAAAAATCGGCTAAGTCCCAAAATTGGGATGTCAGAACTACACTAAAAAGTTACCACATCAAGCAAGGCAAACTACCTAGGTGAACCCTAGCAAGAAACACGGACCAAGTCAGATGGCCTAAGTCAAGAGTGCAAGTGACCTAGGCAAAGTTGTATGACGGTGAGGACCCTGAAAAATCTGGTTAGTGTAGTTTAGACAGGGGAGGTTTTTGGGTCGGCTGAACCTCCTTATTTTGGGTTTTGACCTCCTCAAGAAGCTACACCTAGGCAAACTGCCTAGGGTGAAAGTGCGAAGACCAATCGAATAGTAAGACAAGTTTTGACCGATCGCCCTAGGCAAGCTTGTATGAAGAAAGGGACCCTATGGGTCATATGGAAATACATGAAAAATCGGCTAAGTCCCAAAATTGGGATGTCTGAACTACACTAAAAAGTTACCACATCAAGCAAGGCAAAGTACCTAGGTGAACCCAAGCAAGAAACACGGACCAAGTCAGATGGCCTAAGTCAAGAGAACAAGTGACCTAGGCAAAGTTGTATGACGGTGAGGACCCTGAAAAATCTGGTTAGTGTAGTTTAGACAGGGGAGGTTTTTGGGTCGGCTGAACCTCCTTATTTTGGGTTTTGACCTCCTCAAGAAGCTACACCTAGGCAAACTGCCTAGGGTGAAAGTGCGAAGACCAATCGAATAGTAAGACAAGTTTTGACCGATCGCCCTAGGCAAGCTTGTATGAAGAAAGGGACCCTATGGGTCATATGGAAATACATGAAAAATCGGCTAAGTCCCAAAATTGGGATGTCTGAACTACACTAAAAAGTTACCACATCAAGCAAGGCAAAGTACCTAGGTGAACCCTAAGAAGAAACACGGACCAAGTCAGAT
This sequence comes from Anopheles coustani, assembly GCF_943734705.1. Lineage (NCBI taxonomy): Eukaryota > Metazoa > Arthropoda > Insecta > Diptera > Culicidae > Anopheles > Anopheles coustani. Next base: position 22,597 of record NW_026525100.1, on the reverse strand, counting down.
GGCCTAAGTCAAGAGTACAAGTGACCTAGGCAAAGTTGTATGGCGCTGAGGACCCTGAAAAATCGGGTTAGTGTAGTTCAGACAGGGGAGGTTTTTGGGTCGGCTGAACCTCCTTATTTTGGGTTTTGACCTCCTCAAGAAGCTACACCTAGGCAAACTGCCTAGGGTGAAAGTGCGAAGACCAATCGAATAGTAAGACAAGTTTTGACCGATCGCCCTAGGCAAGCTTGTATGAAGAAAGGGACCCTATGGGTCATATGGAAAATCCATGAAAAATCGGCTAAGTCCCAAAATTGGGATGTCTGAACTACACTAAAAAGTTACCACATCAAGCAAGGCAAAGTACCTAGGTGAACCCTAAGAAGAAACACGGACCAAGTCAGATGGCCTAAGTCAAGAGTACATGTGACCTAGGCAAAGTTGTATGGCGCTGAGGACCCTGAAAAATCGGGTTAGTGTAGTTCAGACAGGGGAGGTTTTTGGGTCGGCTGAACCTCCTTATTTTGGGTTTTGACCTCCTCAAGAAGACAGACCTAGGCAAACTGCCTAGGGTGAAAGTGCGAAGACCAATCGAATAGTAAGACAAGTTTTGACCGATCGCCCTAGGCAAGCTTGTATGAAGAAAGGGACCCTTAGGGTCATATGGAAATTCATGAAAAATCGGCTAAGTCCCAAAATTGGGATGTCAGAACTACACTATAAAGTTACCACATCAAGCAAGGCAAAGTACCTAGGTGAACCCTAGGAAGAAACACGGACCAAGTCAGATGGCCTAAGTCAAGAGTATAAGTGACCTAGGCAAAGTTGTATGGCGCTGAGGACCCTGAAAAATCGGGTTAGTGTAGTTAAGACAGGGGAGGTTTCAGGGTCGGCTGGACCTCCTTATTTCGGGTTTTGGCCTCCTCAAGAAGACAGACCTAGGCGAATTGCCTAGGGTGAAACTGCGAAGACCAATCGAATAGTAAGACAAGTTTTGACCGATCGCCCTAGGCAAGCTTGTATGAAGAAAGGGACCCTTAGGGTCATATGGAAATTCATGAAAAATCGGCTAAGTCCCAAAATTGGGATGTCAGAACTACACTAAAAAGTTACCACATCAAGCAAGGCAAAGTACCTAGGTGAACCCTAGGAAGAAACACGGACCAAGTCAGATGGCCTAAGTCAAGAGTATAAGTGACCTAGGCAAAGTTGTATGGCGCTGAGGACCCTGAAAAATCGGGTTAGTGTAGTTAAGACAGGGGAGGTTTCAGGGTCGGCCAGACCTCCTTATTTCGGGTTTTGGCCTCCTCAAGAAGACAGACCTAGGCGAATTGCCTAGGGTGAAACTGCGAAGACCAATCGAATAGTAAGACAAGTTTTGACCGATCGCCCTAGGCAAGCTTGTATGAAGAAAGGGACCCTATGGGTCATATGGAAATTCATGAAAAATCGGCTAAGTCCCAAAATTGGGATGTCAGAACTACACTATAAAGTTACCACATTAGCAAGGCAGACTTGTATGAAGAACGGGACCCAGGTGAAAGTAGCAAATATCCCAAACCGAACATGAATATTATACACACAAGAGTACGAACATAAAGGAACACGGACCAAGCGTGCCGAGAGAATCGGTACTATAGAGCCCTCGTGGTTCTACACAAAGACTTTATGTTAGGGGTTCAAGCCCCATAGTACTCAAACGGTGACAGTAGCAAATATCCCAAACCGAACATGAATATTATACACACAAGAGTACGAACATAAAGGAACACGGACCAAGCGTGCCGAGAGAATCGGTACTATAGAGCCCTCGTGGTTCTACACAAAGACTTTATGTTAGGGGTTCAAGCCCCATAGTACTCAAACGGTGACAGTAGCAAATATCCAAAAACGAACTGGAATTTACATTCTGTTGGTCATGCGGTCGTCCAAAGGGGTCTAGTATCCTGGGATGACAAGCATCACGGGCACAGTCTCGTATCAAAACAGTCGAAGAGGCCCGCGAAAGCTTGCTTTCCATGGCTATGCGATGCACAAATTGAGTTTCTCCGTAGTTATACACAGCGCACAGGTGAAAGTAGCAAATATCCCAAATCGAACATGAATTTTATACACACAAGAGTACAAACATAAAGGAACACGGACCAAGCGTACCGAGAGAATCGGTACTAGAGCCCTTGTGGTTCTACATTGAGAGCCCTCGTGGTTCTACATAGATACTTTATGTTAGGGGTTCCAACCCCATAGTACTAGAACGGTGGAAGTAGCAAATAAACCGAACGTGGAATTTACTTTCTGATGGTCATGCGGTCGTCCAAAGGGGTCTAGTATCCTGGGATGACAAGCATCACGGGCACAGCTCGTATCAAAACAGTCGAAGAGGCCCGCGAAAGCTTGCTTTCCATGGCTATGCGATGCACAAATTGAGTTTACTCACCGTAGTATAAAACGAACGAACCGAACCTATCCGAGTAGGGATAATGGGCGCAGTAACATACTTCTGTGACCCAGCGAGAGTTGAACGAGGTGACATGAACTGTCAGTGGCTTATATCAGATGGGATACATACATGAGATTGCTTTCAAATCTACACTCGAAAACCTAACCAAGTAAAAGCGAACGTGGGGAGGATTCGAAACTGGTAACGAAATCTTAAGCTGGAAAGAGTCATCACTATGGATACATATTATGCGAAACCAATCAAGTGCTCATTACTGATCCAAAACCGAAGAGCACTAGTGAACACCTTAATCTCACCCTAGTTCACATCCAAGTGATCGACCACGTGTGTGAAGCAAAGACCAATCGAATTCCTCAATGGACCGAACACTATGAACAAATGGCCAAAAACGTTATAACTATCCAAACATACTACTATCTAGCGAAAGTCATCACGATGGAACCATACCATGATCTTTAACCTATAGCGCTCACCATATTCCTACCCAGAGTGCAAGTGAACAGATTGCCCACCCTTACCCAGTTCACAACCACGTGATCGACTAACATACCGAGGTTACCACAAGTCAAAGTTATACGTTTACAAGCGCAAGACCAATCGAAAACCCCGAAAGCAATCTCGACCCAAAATGTATTATCCGTGAGTGTAGTCGAGTCTCGTACTCGTCATCTGTAATCGTCGGATAGAATATCCAGTACACGGTTGTCTTTCCAAATGAAATCTACATACAGAACTCGCTCTTGGCAAATGGGTGGCAATGGCGCAATCAGGAGCGAGTTCCCGTCCGGGTGCCAAGTGATTGGCAAATGTCTGGGGGAAAGCAACCATATATTGATTTGTCTGTTAGTGTACTGGGTGTTTGAGGTATGTAGTATCCACGCTTGGTTGGGTGTGTCAGAGGACCATGGATGCGTTCACAACCCCAATTGGGGTACATCGGGAATGATTTTGTGGAACCGATGTGCCCGGCACACACTAAGTTTTGTTGCAAGTTAATAGTGTGCCATGTCCGGGGGGGTTGTGATTAAACTCTGGTGAATTGCGTACTGTGGTGATTGGGGTATGAAAGCCCCGCAGTTGCAATGATCGGACGCGCCTAGCGTGTCCTTTAGTTGATGGTAGGGAAATGAAGGCCCTTGTCAGCTCACCTAAGTATTCATGGAAGTTTGGCATAAGGTCGCTGTGGTAGGGGTATGAAGGCCCCGTCAGCGCATGCACAATCGGGCGCACGTGCGCTTAGCGGAATCGAATGCCGCTCAAGTGCCTGTCCGGTGCATCGGGTGTGTGTGATACGAGGGCAATGAGGTTCGCACGGGGGCTCGCCTCCCGTGTGCTACCGGACTTGACAACATATAGAACGTGGTGTTTGCTCCTCCGGGTGCAATGGGACAATGAACATTCGAACGCAAAGTCGGAATTCTGGTTGATCCTACCAGTAATATACGCTCGTCTCAAAGGTTAAGCCATGCATGTCTAAGTACAAACAGATTTAATGTGAAACCGCATAAGGCTCAGTATAACAGCTATAATTTACGAGATCATCAACCTAGTTACTTGGATAACTGTGGAAAATCTAGAGCTAATACATGCAACATGCCAGGACCCTCGCGGGAACTGGTGCACTTATTAGTCAAACCAATCGCGGGTTCTCCGTGTCATTGAGTTGAAGTCTGGATAATGATGCTGATCGTATGGTCTCGCACCGACGACAGATCTCGCAAATATCTGCCCTATCAACTATGGATGGTAGTATAGAGGACTACCATGGTTGCAACGGGTAACGGGGAATCAGGGTTCGATTCCGGAGAGGGAGCCTGAGAAATGGCTACCACATCCAAGGAAGGCAGCAGGCGCGTAAATTACCCAATCCCGGGACGGGGAGGTAGTGACGAGAAATAACAATATGAAACTCTTTAATGATGTTTCATAATTGGAATGAGTAGAGCATAAATCCTTCTACGAGGATCAAGTGGAGGGCAAGTCTGGTGCCAGCAGCCGCGGTAATTCCAGCTCCACTAGCGTATATTAAAATTGTTGCGGTTAAAACGTTCGAAGTTGATACTTGTCCAACACAGTCCGGCTCCGCCGACCCGGTCAACCCGTGGTCGGTGGGCCAAGTCGGAATCTGGTTGCGACTCAATGGTGTGGTAGGGCACCAAGTCTGTGTCATGGTGTGCCCTTCAACGGGTGCAAGTGTAACATAGAGCTCGACCGCTCACGTTTACCTTGAACAAATTAGAGTGCTTAAAGCAGGGTGCCCAAACGCCCTAGAATAATCTTGCATGGAATAATGGAATACGACCTTGGTCTAATCTTTCATTGGTTTGTACTCAGACCGGAGGTAATGATTAACAGAAGTAGTTGGGGACACTAGTATTACGGCGCGAGAGGTGAAATTCGTAGACCGTCGTAAGACTAACTAAAGCGAAGGCATTTGTCAAGGATGCTTTCTTTAATCAAGAACGAAAGTTAGAGGATCGAAGGCGATTAGATACCGCCCTAGTTCTAACCGTAAACGATGCCAACTAGCAATTGGGAGACGCTACAACCAGGTGCTCTCAGTAGCTTCCGGGAAACCAAAGTCAGGTTCCGGGGGAAGTATGGTTGCAAAGTTGAAACTTAAAGGAATTGACGGAAGGGCACCACAATGAAATGGAGCTTGCAGCCCCTGGTAGTCAGGGTAGTACCTGTTAGACCTTTGGCGACACGCGCTTTCACCCTTCAGGAGTTAGTTGCGTGCCACAGTGTCCGTAAAGTGTGATTTTATCCTAGGGACAGATGCCTCTTCCGTCATCGCTTCTACCGTGTAGGTGCACAGCGTGACGGAAGGTTAAAGGCTCAGAGGAGGGAGTAATGTTGGTCATGGTCCCTCGGGGCCAAGGCCAATGTGAACCCTCGTCCAAAAAAAAATGAAATGGAGCTTGCGGTTCAATTTGACTCAACACGGGAAAACTTACCAGGTCCGAACTTATGGAGGTGAGACAGATTAATAGCTCTTTCTCAAATTTAAGGGTAGTGGTGCATGGCCGTTCTTAGTTCGTGGATTGATTTGTCTGGTTAATTCCGATAACGAACGTGACTCACATATGCTAACTAGAACGCAGTCAGCGTTAATGCGTCGATGCCGATTGGAACGGGTTAGGACCTTTCGGTGGAGTATGACCTGACACCTTCGCTGTTCGTGTGCGCAAGTGCACTTACGGTACGCTGCTTAGCAGGACAATTTGTGTTTAGCAAAATGAGATCGAGCGATAACAGGTCCGTGATGCCCTTAGATGTTCTGGGCTACACGCGTGCTACAATGTGGGTAGCAGCGTGTCTCCTATTCCGAGAGGAACGGGAAATCACTCAAATACTCACTTAGTAGGGATTATGGATTGCAATGGTCCATATGAACTCGGAACTTCTAGTAAGTGCTGGTCATCAGCCAGCGTTGAATACGTCCCTGCCCTTTGTACACACCGCCCGTCGCTACTACCGATGGATTATTTAGTGAGGTCTTTGGAGATGATCGTTCGCTGGATCCTCGTGAACCGCGTCTGCTTTATCGAAGTTGACCGAACTTGATGATTTAGAGGAAGTAAAAGTCGTAACAAGGTTTCCGTAGGTGAACCTGCGGAAGGATCATTAGTGGCCAAGTGATCCTTCCAGAAGTCCGAACCTGCGGGTTGAGACTTCGGCACAAGTTGCCATATGATAATTGACGAAACACTATAGAAGTCCGAACCTGCGGGTTGAGACTTCGGCACAAGTTGCCATATGAAAGTTGACGAAACACTATGAAGTCCGAACCTGCGGGTTGAGACTTAGGCACACGTTGCCTTATACATGACTTCGAACAAATACACAAGTCCGAACCTGCGGGTTGAGACTTAGGCACACGTTGCCTTATACATGACTTCGAACAAATACACAAGTCCGAACCTGCGGGTTGAGACTTAGGCACAAGTTGCCTTATACATACATTGGCCAAATAAACAGAAGTCCGAACCTGCGGGTTGAGACTTAGGCACAAGTTGCCATATGAAAGTTGACGAAACACTAACAAGTCCGAACCTGCGAGTTGAGACTTAGGCACACGTTGCCTTATACATGACTTCGAACAAATACACAAGTCCGAACTTGCGGGTTGAGACTTAGGCACAAGTTGCCTTATACATACATTGGCCAAATAAACAGAAGTCCGAACCTGCGGGTTGAGACTTAGGCACAAGTTGCCATATGAAAGTTGACGAAACACTAACAAGTCCGAACCTGCGAGTTGAGACTTAGGCACACGTTGCCTTATACATGACTTCGAACAAATACACAAGTCCGAACTTGCGGGTTGAGACTTAGGCACAAGTTGCCTTATACATACATTGGCCAAATAAACAGAAGTCCGAACCTGCGGGTTGAGACTTAGGCACAAGTTGCCATATTATATTCGATCAAACACTAAGTAGTCCGAACCTGCGGGTTGAGACTCAAGACCGTAACAAGATGTCACTATACAAGTCCGAACCTAAGGGTTGAGACTTAATGCGATCTAGATACCAAGTTGACATCCAATACCTGTTGAGCAAAACCAAAGATTCCCTGTTCTCGAATGATTACACTATATAACAGGGAATCATGAAGAAATCAAGCAAGCGTGAAACAAAGTCATCACTTGGGCATGCTCGATAGCCAACCACATGACCTTAACCTAAGAGAGCATGCAAACCACATGATACCTATAAACGATTAACCCGCCCTAGTTCAATCGTTCACCAAGTGATGACTTCAGTATGGCTAAGAGAAAAACTTTTAAATGGGAAAAACTCTAAGTCCGAACCTCCGGGTTGAGACTTCCGCGTCGGAGGTGGGCGCACCTCCTATCCGAAAGATGGTGAATCAAGGGTGTTCGATCAGCAATGGTCGGATGCCCCGTCGTAGTCCAACTATGACAATCAAAGTCAAGACCTCCGGGTTGAGACTTTCCGCGAGTACAAGCATAAAGGAACACGGACCAAGCCGTACCGAGAGAATCGGTACTAGAGCCCTTGTGGTTCTACATTGAGAGAGCCCTCGTGGTTCTCATTAGGGGCTTTATGCAAGTCGTACTCAATACTGTGGTGTGAAGTATAAAGTATAGTCTTCGCCTGGTCCACGCTGCTTCGGCGGTCCTGGGTAAGATAGTTCATTCTAGCTTGCCCTATAGTGGAATGAGGACACTTAATGCTTCGTCTTTTAGCGGCGGCTAGACTCCTCCTCACGGGGAACGAGTTGACGCACACAGCGGCGGCTTACGCACTATGGCAATCATGGATGCCTGAAGATTCCGTGAAGTTCTCCCCTGGTCCACGCTGCCTCGGCAGTCCTGGGTAAAATGGAATATTTCCAGCTTGCCCTATAGTGGAAGAGGACTATCCAACAATACAAAGTCAAGACCTCCGGGTTGAGACTTTCCGCGTCGGTGGTGTCGCGCACCGCCTATCCGAAAGATGGTGTAACAGGGGTGTTCGATCAGCAATGGTCGGATGCCCCGTCATAGTCCAACTATGACAACCAAAGTCAAGACCTCCGGGTTGAGACTTTCCGCGTCCGGAGGTACGCGTACCGCCTACCCGAAAGATGGTGTGCTTCTGGGGTATTCGATGAGTCGGATACCCCGTCGTAGTCCAACTATGACAATACAAAGTCAAGACCTCCGGGTTGAGACTTCCGCGTCGGAGGTGCGCGCACCGCCTACCCGAAAGATGATGAATCAGGGGTGTTCGATCAGCAATGGTCGGATGCCCCGTCGTAGTCCAACTATGACAATCAAAGTCAAGACCTCCGGGTTGAGACTTCCGCGTCCGGAGGTACGCGTACCGCCTACCCGAAAGATGGTGAATCAGGGGTGTTCGATCAGCAATGGTCGGATGCCCCGTCGTAGTCCAACTATGACAATCAAAGTCAAGACCTCCGGGTTGAGACTTTCTGCGAGTACAAGCATAAAGGAACACGGACCAAGCCGTACCGAGAGAATCGGTACTAGAGCCCTCGTGGTTCTACATTGAGAGAGCCCTCGTGGTTCTCATTAGGGGCTTTATGCAAGTCGTACTCAAAACTGTGGTGTGAAGTATAAAGTATAGAGTCCTCCACTGGTCCACGCTGCTCCGGCGGTCCTGGGTAAGATAGTTCATTCTAGCTTGCCCTATGTGGAAGAGGACTCAATACCCTACCTGTTGAGCTTGAAACAAAGTCATCACTTGGGCATGCTCTATAGCCAACCACATGACATTAACCTAAGAGAGCATGCAGCGTATTATCCCAATGCAAAGTAAACGATAGACTCGCCCTAGTTCAGTGCTTCAACCAAGTGATGACTTCAATATGGCTAGTGTGTGAAGTATAAAGTATAGTCCTCCCCTGGTCCACACTGCTTCGGCGGTCCTGGGTAAGATAGTTAGTTCTAGCTTGCCCTATGTGGAAGAGGACACCATACTTAATACTGTGGTGTTATGAACAAAGTATAGTCCTCCACTGGTCCACGCTGCTTCGGCGGTCCTGGGTAAGATAGTTCATTCTAGCTTGCCCTATGTGGAAGAGGGCATACAAGACAAAGTATAGTTCTCCCCTGGTCCACGCTGCTTCGGCGGTCCTGGGTAAGATAGTTAATTCTAGCTTGCCCTATGTGGAAGAGAGCATACATGAACCAAGAACGAAGGTTATGATCGAGGAATGATTCGACAACTAACCGATGGTATGAAATGTGTAGAATTCAAGCAAGCACACAATCAAGTCATCACTTGGGCATGCTCGATAGCCAACCCTATGACATTAACCTAGTAGAGCATGCGAAAACCAATATATATATGTAAACGATGCCTCCCTAGTTCAGCGCTTCAACCAAGTGATGACTTAAGAATGGCTAAATCAAATCGGTTCAAAACATACCAGCGGTACCCTATTGAAACACACAAGTCGATATCAAACCTCATGATTGTGTAGTCCTCCACTGGTCCACACTGCTCCGGCGGTCCTGGGTAAGATAGTTCATTCTAGCTTGCCCTATGTGGAAGAGGGCACATTACTCAATACTGTGGTGTTATGAACAAAGTATAGTCCTCCACTGGTCCACGCTGCTTCGGCGGTCCTGGGTAAGATAGTTAGTTCTAGCTTGCCCTATGTGGAAGAGGGCATACAAGACAAAGTATAGTTCTCCCCTGGTCCACGCTGCTTCGGCGGTCCTGGGTAAGATAGTTAATTCTAGCTTGCCCTATGTGGAAGAGAGCATACATGAACCAAGAACGAAGGTTATGATCGAGGAATGATTCGACAACTAACCGATGGTATGAAATGTGAAGAATTCAAGCAAGCACACAATCAAGTCATCACTTGGGCATGCTCGATAGCCAACCTCATGACATTAACCTAGTAGAGCATGCGAAAACCAATATATATGTAAACGATGCCTCCCTAGTTCAGCGATTCAACCAAGTGATGACTTCAGAATGGCTAAATCAAATCGGTTCAAACCATACCATCGGTATCCTATTGAAACACACAAGTCGATATCAAACCTCATGATTGTGTAGTCCTCCACTGGTCCACGCCGCTTCGGCCGTCCTGGGTAAAATGGAACATTCCAGCTTGCCCTATGTGGAAGAGGGCACATTACTCAATACTGTGGTGTGAAGTATAAAGTTCA
>NW_026525100.1:0-5000 GCF_943734705.1 Anopheles coustani | reverse complement strand
ATGACTTGTGAGCGATTGGCATACGTTACCACATGAAGAGAAAAATTGGCTAAGTCCCGGATCCATATTATATGAAGAGAAAAATCGGCTAAGTCCCGGATCCATATTATATGAAGAGAAAAATTGGCTAAGTCCCGGATCCATATTATATGAAGAGAAATATCGGCTAAGTCCAGGATCCATATATAATAACCTAATAATCGGCTAAGTCCCGGATCCATATTATATGAAGAGAAAAATCGGCTAAGTCCAGGATCCATATATAATAACCTAATAATCGGCTAAGTCCAGGATCCATATATAATAACCTAATAACAGGCTAAGTCCAGGATCCATATTATATGAAGAGAAAAATCGGCTAAGTCCGAGATTGGGTCTGTCAGACATACACTTTCAAGATACCACACAAGCAAGCAAGATGGCCTAGTGATGGAACCATATAATATGAAGAGAAAAATCGGCTAAGTCCGAGATTGGGTCTGTCGGAAATACACTATCAAGTTACCACACAAGCAAGCAAGATGGCCTAATGATGGATCCATATGATATGAAGAGAAAAATCGGCTAAGTCCAGGATCCATATAATATGAAGAGAAAAATCGGCTAAGTCCCAGATTGGGTCTGTCAGACATACACTATCAAGTTACCACACAAGCAAGCAAGATGGCCTAGTGAAGGATCCATATGACATGAAGAGAAAAATTGGCTAAGTCCAAGATTGGGTCTGTCAGACATACACTTTCAAGTTACCACACAAGCAAGCAAGATGGCCTAGTGATGGATTCATATAATATGAAGAGAAAAATCGGCTAAGTCCCAGATTGGGTCTGTCTGAAATACACTTTCAGTTTACCACATGAGCAAGCAAGTTACCACATGAAGAGAAAGCCGGCAAAGTCCGGGAATGTTACCACATGAACTGGAAAATGGGCAAACACCTACCTTTACAGGGAACGTGAATAAGTAAGGCTGTAGACATCGGATCGACAAGCCAAAGACTGATATGGAAAGGAAATGAGTAGTACTAGCTTTCCTGAGAGTTGCAGAGCTTAGACTGCATATGAACGGAAGTTATTTAGCGTCAAAGTCAGAAAAGTTGCCCAAGGAACACAAGTTCCAACTTAGAGCATGAATACCGCCTAGACGGAAAGAGGTACGGCCAGGCTGAGGAATAAGAAAATGTTGGCCAACATGTTCCCTAACTATCCCCCGAAGACCGTAAAGCAATCCAACATCAACCAAGAAAGTTATAGCCCGATCAAGGAAACACCTACTTTGCACCGATATTGCACCAAATACATGTACCAAGCACCTTCGGTTGCATACCTGCAGGGGCTTACCATAGTAGGCCATGGAAGACCGATATACCGAACATAATCACTTTCTATCTCCTCGGGTGTTGGAGATAGCGCTTTGCGGTATAAGAACGAAAGTTAGACCATATCTTGGTGCATCTTTTTGCCCGAGAACACAAGACCCTATCTACCAAGGCAAGAAAGTTGTGTGGGGACAAAATGTCCAAAAGTGCCCAAAGTGGCACACTTGAACCATATATTCGAGAAAAACACAAGTGTGGGCCCGAGCTAGCAAGTTGAAATGTTCTGACCGTCAGTAGCCCTAGTTGAGGTGCACTTATCATTATACGAGGCCAACGTGCCAGCTAGTCTCTAAAGGGGCGATATGGGTGTTCCAAGGTTTGTACCCAATTGAGGAAAAAACAGGGTAAGGTACGGTGTACCGCGAATAACTCGGGCTATAGATGTCCGATCGATGAGTTTGGCATATGTATGGAAAGGTCTCGACGAGACCTAACTACCCTGAAAGTATGAAGGCAAAGACTTGAATGACCGGGAAGTTATTAAGTGCACAAGTGGTAAAGTTGCACCAAAGTCCATGTTACCCGAAGTGTTACATGAACACCCAATATTCGACCAAAACACAAGTTTAGAGACGAGCTAGCGAGCTACATTGTTCAGACCGTCAGTAGCCCGCATCAAGACACGCATTTAATTATACGGGGCCTAGCCGCTAGCTCGACTCGAAGTCGGTCATATGGTTGGTTGATGGTTTGGACCGACCACGTGGTGTACCAAGGTGATGTACCTTTCATGAATTAAAACTCTGGCTGTATGGCACTGAGCGACAAGCTAAGGTGTGATTTGGAATAGTCTTAAGTGGGACTATTTAGGAAAAATGCGAACAAAAAATCACAAAGTCCTTGGGCGAAGCTATTAGCGAAACATAGAGCAAATTGGTACCAAAAACTATGGAAATGGGACTTGAGTCAAAAATAACCGCAAGTTGGAGAAGAGATAGCAAGCTTGCGTAGAACAATTATATTTGGTGCATGGTATCACCAACAAAAAAGTATATGGGGCCAAGGTGCTGGCTGGCCTCCAAAGTGGAGATATGGGCGATCCAAAGTTTGTACCCAAGTACGAACAAGTATGGAAAAAACAGGGTAAGGTACCAAGTACCATTAATAACTTCGGCTGTAGATGGCCGAGCGAGGCAAACGGCTCACCGTTGGAAAGGTCTTGGGGAGACCTATCTACCCTGAAAGTTTCATGAGGCTGAGTTGAAATACCACGGAGATATTAGGTGATGATGGTCCAATTCGGGGACCAAGTCGCAGGAAATGGCACTTGACCAAAATCACCCTTGGAAGGTGAATACCGGCTTACCGGTAAGAGATAGCGACTTGGCGTAGAATATTCATAAGTTGCGCGTGTAGAGACGCAACTTTTATTATATGGGGCCAACCCGGTCAGGGTGCTCCAAGTCGGTCGTTTTTTCGGTTTATGGTTTGGGCCGACCACGTGGTGTACCAAGTTGAGGTACCTTTCATGAATTATAACTCGGTCAGTTTGCCACCGAGCGACAAGCTGCGGTGTGTTTTGGAATGGTCTTGAGTGGGACTATCAAGCAAAAATACAAATAGAAAATCAGCTTGTCCATGGCCGAAGCTATTAGTGAAACATATAGCAAAATGGGTCCAAAAACGAATGAAATGGGACTTGGACCAAGAATAACGGCAAGTTGGAGAAGAGATAGCAAGTTGACGTAGAACATTTATATTTTGGGCATAGTATGACCAACAAAAAAGTATTTGGGGCCAAGGTGCTGGCTGGCCTCCAAAGTGGAGATATGGGCGATACAAAGTTTGTACCCAAGTACGAACAAGTATGGAAAAAACAGGGTAAGGTACCAAGTACCATTAATAACTTCGGCTGTATATGGCCGAGCGAGGCAAACGGCTCACCGTTGGAAAGGTCTCGGGGAGACCTATCTACCCTGAAAGTTTCATGAGGCTGAGTTGAAAGACCACGGAGATATTAGGTGATGATGGTCGTATTCGGGGACCAAGTCGCAGGAAATGGCACTTGACCAAAATCCCCCTTGGAAGGTGAATACCGGCTTACCGGTAAGAGATAGCGACTTGGCGTAGAATATTCATAAGTTGGGCGTATAGAGACGCAACTTTCATTATATGGGGCCAACCCGGTCAGGGTGCTCCAAGTCGGTCGTTTGGTCGGTTTATGGTTTGGGCCGACCACGTGGTGTACCAAGTTGAGGTACCTTTCATGAATTATAACTCGGTCAGTTTGCCACCGAGCGACAAGCTGCGGTGTGTTTTGGAATGGTCTTGAGTGGGACTATCAAGGAAAAATACAAATAGAAAATCAGCTTGTCCATGGCCGAAGCTATTAGTGAAACATATAGCAAAATGGGTCCAAAAACGAATGAAATGGGACTTGGACCAAGAATAACGGCAAGTTGGAGAAGAGATAGCAAGTTGGCGTAGAACAATTATATTTGGTGCATGGTATGACCAACAAAAAAGTATATGAGGCCAAGGTGCTGGCTGGCCTCCAAAGTGGAGATATGGGCGATCCAAAGTTTGTACCCAAGTATGGCAAAAACTGGTAGAGGTACCTTTCATGAATTACTGCTCAGGCTGTATGGCACTTAGCGGGACGCTTGGCTCTGGTATGGAATAGTCTTGAGTGGGACTATCAAGGAAAAATACGAACAAAAAATCACCATGTCCACGGACGAAGGTATTAGCGAAACTTAGAGCGAAATTGCGACCAAGTCGCTGGAAATGGCCCTTGGACCAAGTATACCGTCAAGGCGGTACGAGATAGCGAGTTGACGTGGAATATTTATAAGTTTGCCTCCACGAGACGAAAGTTTAGTTATATGGGGCCAACCCGCTCAGGGTTGTCCAAGTCGGTCATATGGCTGATCGAAATTTTCGACCAAGTACTGAGAAAACAGGGTAAGGTACCGTGTACCTCGAATAACTTTGGCTGTAGATGTCCGAGCGAGGCAAACGGCATAGCGTTGGAAAGGTCTTGAGGTGTTCTAGGCACCCTGAAAGTTTGAAAAGGCTATCTGGAAAACTCGTGGAGATATTAGAGAAACATTGGGCCCAAAGATACCAAGTCGCAGGAAATGGGCCCTCCAAGAACACCCTAAAATCCCAATTACGGCTAAGTTGCAGGCCAGCTAGCGAAGTGAAATGTTCTAGGCATAACTAGAACACGTTAATGCGCAACTTTTTGAATCAGAACTTTTTTCGATATCTGGCCCCCAAAGGGGGGATATGGGCGATCAAAGGATTTTTCCAAGTTTCGGTACTTTTTACGGTATCGCTCATAGCTCCGGCTGTATGCAAGCAAATGACAATCTAAGACATGATTTGGAAAGGTATTGAGCAGTACTAACTTACGTTAGAACACAGCGAAGCGCTATCGGTTCATGGCAAGGCCGATATAAGCAGTCAAAGATGAAAAATGTTGACAAAATGAACAAAAATTACCTTGGTACGCGAATAGCGGCCAGGGATGAAGAGGTACGAAGGTGGTGTAGAAGAATTATAATTAGGGCTTGGTACGCTCTAAAAGTTTGCCGAAGACCGCAAAGCGCTCAGACCCATAGAAAGTGGCCATTTGGGCCGAACAGTGCATGCAAAGAGGTGAAAATGCAAAAATTGC
>NW_026525099.1:25000-35723 GCF_943734705.1 Anopheles coustani | reverse complement strand
GCGAAGACCAATCGAATAGTAAGACAAGTTTTGACCGATCGCCCTAGGCAAGCTTGTATGAAGAAAGGGACCCTATGGGTCATATGGAAATACATGAAAAATCGGCTAAGTCCCAAAATTGGGATGTCTGAACTACACTAAAAAGTTACCACAGCAAGCAAGGCAAAGTACCTAGGTGAACCCTAGGAAGAAACCACGGACCAAGTCAGATGGCCTAAGTCAAGAGTACAAGTGACCTAGGCAAAGTTGTATGGCGCTGAGGACCCTGAAAAATCGGGTTAGTGTAGTTCAGACAGGGGAGGTTTCTGGGTCGGCTGAACCTCCTTATTTCGGGTTTTGGCCTCCTCAAGAAGACAGACCTAGGCAAACTGCCTAGGGTGAAAGTGCGAAGACCAATCGAATAGTAAGACAAGTTTTGACCGATCGCCCTAGGCAAGCTTGTATGAAGAAAGGGACCCTATGGGTCATATGGAAATACATGAAAAATCGGCTAAGTCCCAAAATTGGGATGTCTGAACTACACTAAAAAGTTACCACATCAAGCAAGGCAAAGTACCTAGGTGAACCCTAGGAAGAAACACGGACCAAGTCAGATGGCCTAAGTCAAGAGTACAAGTGACCTAGGCAAAGTTGTATGGCGCTGAGGACCCTGAAAAATCGGGTTAGTGTAGTTCAGACAGGGGAGGTTTCTGGGTCGGCTGAACCTCCTTATTTCGGGTTTTGGCCTCCTCAAGAAGACAGACCTAGGCAAAGTGCCTAGGGTGAAAGTGCGAAGACCAATCGAATAGTAAGACAAGTTTTGACCGATCGCCCTAGGCAAGCTTGTATGAAGAAAGGGACCCTATGGGTCATATGGAAATATACGAAAAATCGGCTAAGTCCCGAAATTGGGATGTCTGAACTACACTAAAAAGTTACCACATCAAGCAAGGCAAAGTACCTAGGTGAACCCTAGGAAGAAACACGGACCAAGTCAGATGGCCTAAGTCAAGAGTACAAGTGACCTAGGCAAAGTTGTATGGCGCTAAGGACCATGAAAAATCGGGTTAGTGTAGTTAAGACAGGGGAGGTTTCAGGGTCGGCTGGACCTCCTTATTTCGGGTTTTGGCCTCCTCAAGAAGACAGACCTAGGCGAACTGCCTAGGGTGAAAGTGCGAAGACCAATCGAATAGTAAGACCAAGTTTTGACCGATCGCCCTAGGCAAGCTTGTATGAAGAAAGGGACCCTATGGGTCATATGGAAATACATGAAAAATCGGCTAAGTCCCAAAATTAGGATGTCTGAACTACACTAAAAAAGTTACCACATCAAGCAAGGCAAAGTACCTAGGTGAACCCTAGGAAGAAACACGGACCAAGTCGGATGGCCTAAGTCAAGAGTACAAGTGACCTAGGCAAAGTTGTATGGCGCTGAGGACCCTGAAAAATCGGGTTAGTGTAGTTCAGACAGGGGAGGTTTCAGGGTCGGCCGAACCTCCTTATTTCGGGTTTTGGCCTCCTCAAGAAGACAGACCTAGGCGAACTGCCTAGGGTGAAAGTGCGAAGACCAATCGAATAGTAAGACAAGTTTTGACCGATCGCCCTAGGCAAGCTTGTATGAAGAAAGGGACCCTATGGGTCATATGGAAATATACGAAAAATCGGCTAAGTCCCAAAATTGGGATGTCAGAACTACACTATAAAGTTACCACATTAGCAAGGCAGACTTGTATGAAGAACGGGACCCTGGTGAAAGTAGCAAATATCCCAAACCGAACATGAATATTATACACACAAGAGTACGAACATAAAGGAACACGGACCAAGCGTACCGAGAGAATCGGTACTATAGAACCCTCGTGGTTCTACACAAAGACTTTATGTTAGGGGTTCAAGCCCCATAGTACTCAAACGGTGACAGTAGCAAATATCCCAAAACGAACGTGAATCTTATTCACAAGAGTACGAACATAAAGGAACACGGACCAAGCGTACCGAGAGAATCGGTACTATAGAGCCCTCGTGGTTCTACACAAAGACTTTATGTTCGGGGTTCACACCCCAAATCGAACGTGGAATTTACTTTCTGATGGTCATGCGGTCGTCCAAAGGGGTCTAGTATCCTGGGATGACAAGCATCACGGGCACAGCTCGTATCAAAACAGTCGAAGAGGCCCGCGAAAGCTTGCTTTCCATGGCTATGCGATGCACAAATTGAGTTTACTCACCGTAGTATAAAACGAACGAACCGAACCTATCCGAGTAGGGATAATGGGCGCAGTAACATACTTCTGTGACCCAGCGAGAGTTGAACGAGGTGACATGAACTGTCAGTGGCTTATATCAGATGGGATACATACATGAGATTGCTTTCAAATCTACACTCGAAAACCTAACCAAGTAAAAGCGAACGTGGGGAGGATTCGAAACTGGTAACGAAATCTTAAGCTGGAAAGAGTCATCACTATGGATACATATTATGCGAAACCAATCAAGTGCTCAGTACTGATCCAAAACCTAAGAGCACTAGTGAACACCTTATTCTCACCCTAGTTCACATCCAAGTGATCGACCACGTGTGTGAAGCAAAGACCAATCGAATTCCTCAATGAACCGAACACTATGAACAAATGGCCAGAAACGTTATAACTATCCAAACATCCTACTATCTAGCGAAAGTCATCACGATGGAACCATACAATGATCTTAACCTATAGCGCTCACCTATTCCTACCCAGAGTGCAAGTGAACAGATTGCCCACCCTTACCAGTTCACAACCACGTGATCGACTAACATACCGAGGTTACCACAAGTCAAAGTTATACGTTTACAAGCGCAAGACCAATCGAAAACCCCGAAAGCAATCTCGACCCAAAATGTATTATCCGTGAGTGTAGTCGAGTCTCGTACTCGTCATCTGTAATCGTCGGATAGAATATCCAGTACACGGTTGTCTTTCCAAATGAAATCTACATACAGAACTCGCTCTTGGCAAATGGGTGGCATTGGCGCAATCAGGAGCGAGTTCCCGTCCGGGTGCCAAGTGATTGGCAAATGTCTGGGGGAAAGCAACCATATGTTGATTTGTCTGTTAGTGTACTGGGTGTTTGAGGTATGTAGTATCCACGCTTGGTTGGGTGTGTCAGAGGACCATGGATGCGTTCACAACCCCAATTGGGGTACATCGGGAATGATTTTGTGGAACCGATGTGCCCGGCACACACTAAGTTTTGTTGCAAGTTAATAGTGTGCCATGTCCGGGGGGGTTGTGATTAAACTCTGGTGAATTGCGTACTGTGGTGATTGGGGTATGAAAGCCCCGCAGTTGCAATGATCGGACGCGCCTAGCGTGTCCTTTAGTTGATGGTAGGGAAATGAAGGCCCTTGTCAGCTCACCTAAGTATTCATGGAAGTTTGGCATAAGGTCGCTGTGGTAGGGGTATGAAGGCCCCGTCAGCGCATGCACAATCGGGCGCACGTGCGCTTAGCGGAGTCGAATGCCGCTCAAGTGCCTGTCCGGTGCATCGGGTGTGTGTGATACGAGGGCAATGAGGTTCGCACGGGGGCTCGCCTCCCGTGTGCTACCGGACTTGACAACATATAGAACGTGGTGTTTGCTCCTCCGGGTGCAATGGGACAATGAACATTCGAACGCAAAGTCGGAATTCTGGTTGATCCTACCAGTAATATACGCTCGTCTCAAAGGTTAAGCCATGCATGTCTAAGTACAAACAGATTTAATGTGAAACCGCATAAGGCTCAGTATAACAGCTATAATTTACGAGATCATCAACCTAGTTACTTGGATAACTGTGGAAAATCTAGAGCTAATACATGCAACATGCCAGGACCCTCGCGGGAACTGGTGCACTTATTAGTCAAACCAATCGCGGGTTCTCCGTGTCATTGAGTTGAAGTCTGGATAATGATGCTGATCGTATGGTCTCGCACCGACGACAGATCTCGCAAATATCTGCCCTATCAACTATGGATGGTAGTATAGAGGACTACCATGGTTGCAACGGGTAACGGGGAATCAGGGTTCGATTCCGGAGAGGGAGCCTGAGAAATGGCTACCACATCCAAGGAAGGCAGCAGGCGCGTAAATTACCCAATCCCGGGACGGGGAGGTAGTGACGAGAAATAACAATATGAAACTCTTTAATGATGTTTCATAATTGGAATGAGTAGAGCATAAATCCTTCTACGAGGATCAAGTGGAGGGCAAGTCTGGTGCCAGCAGCCGCGGTAATTCCAGCTCCACTAGCGTATATTAAAATTGTTGCGGTTAAAACGTTCGAAGTTGATACTTGTCCAACACAGTCCGGCTCCGCCGACCCGGTCAACCCGTGGTCGGTGGGCCAAGTCGGAATCTGGTTGCGACTCAATGGTGTGGTAGGGCACCAAGTCTGTGTCATGGTGTGCCCTTCAACGGGTGCAAGTGTAACATAGAGCTCGACCGCTCACGTTTACCTTGAACAAATTAGAGTGCTTAAAGCAGGGTGCCCAAACGCCCTAGAATAATCTTGCATGGAATAATGGAATACGACCTTGGTCTAATCTTTCATTGGTTTGTACTCAGACCGGAGGTAATGATTAACAGAAGTAGTTGGGGACACTAGTATTACGGCGCGAGAGGTGAAATTCGTAGACCGTCGTAAGACTAACTAAAGCGAAGGCATTTGTCAAGGATGCTTTCTTTAATCAAGAACGAAAGTTAGAGGATCGAAGGCGATTAGATACCGCCCTAGTTCTAACCGTAAACGATGCCAACTAGCAATTGGGAGACGCTACAACCAGGTGCTCTCAGTAGCTTCCGGGAAACCAAAGTCAGGTTCCGGGGGAAGTATGGTTGCAAAGTTGAAACTTAAAGGAATTGACGGAAGGGCACCACAATGAAATGGAGCTTGCGGTTCAATTTGACTCAACACGGGAAAACTTACCAGGTCCGAACTTATGGAGGTGAGACAGATTAATAGCTCTTTCTCAAATTTAAGGGTAGTGGTGCATGGCCGTTCTTAGTTCGTGGATTGATTTGTCTGGTTAATTCCGATAACGAACGTGACTCACATATGCTAACTAGAACGCAGTCAGCGTTAATGCGTCGATGCCGATTGGAACGGGTTAGGACCTTTCGGTGGAGTATGACCTGACACCTTCGCTGTTCGTGTGCGCAAGTGCACTTACGGTACGCTGCTTAGCAGGACAATTTGTGTTTAGCAAAATGAGATCGAGCGATAACAGGTCCGTGATGCCCTTAGATGTTCTGGGCTACACGCGTGCTACAATGTGGGTAGCAGCGTGTCTCCTATTCCGAGAGGAACGGGAAATCACTCAAATACTCACTTAGTAGGGATTATGGATTGCAATGGTCCATATGAACTCGGAACTTCTAGTAAGTGCTGGTCATCAGCCAGCGTTGAATACGTCCCTGCCCTTTGTACACACCGCCCGTCGCTACTACCGATGGATTATTTAGTGAGGTCTTTGGAGATGATCGTTCGCTGGATCCTAGTGAACCGCGTCTGCTTTATCGAAGTTGACCGAACTTGATGATTTAGAGGAAGTAAAAGTCGTAACAAGGTTTCCGTAGGTGAACCTGCGGAAGGATCATTAGTGGCCAAGTGATCCTTCCAGAAGTCCGAACCTGCGGGTTGAGACTTCGGCACAAGTTGCCATATGATAATTGACGAAACACTATAGAAGTCCGAACCTGCGGGTTGAGACTCAGGCACAAGTTGCCATATGAAAGTTGACGAAACACTAACAAGTCCGAACCTGCGGGTTGAGACTTAGGCACACGTTGCCTTATACATGACTTCGAACAAATACACAAGTCCGAACCTGCGGGTTGAGACTTAGGCACAAGTTGCCTTATACATGACTTCGAACAAATACACAAGTCCGAACCTGCGGGTTGAGACTTAGGCACAAGTTGCCATATGAAAGTTGACGAAACACTAACAAGTCCGAACCTGCGGGTTGAGACTTAGGCACACGTTGCCTTATACATGACTTCGAACAAATACACAAGTCCGAACCTGCGGGTTGAGACTTAGGCACAAGTTGCCTTATACATACATTGGCCAAATAAACAGAAGTCCGAACCTGCGGGTTGAGACTTAGGCACAAGTTGCCATATTATATTCGATCAAACACTAAGTAGTCCGAACCTGCGGGTTGAGACTCAAGACCGTAACAAGATGTCACTATACAAGTCCGAACCTAAGGGTTGAGACTTAATGCGATCTAGATACCAAGTTGACATCCAATACCTGTTGAGCAAAACCAAAGATTCCCTGTTCTCGAATGATTACACTATATAACAGGGAATCATGAAGAAATCAAGCAAGCGTGAAACAAAGTCATCACTTGGGCATGCTCGATAGCCAACCACATGACCTTAACCTAAGAGAGCATGCAAACCACATGATACCTATAAACGATTAACCCGCCCTAGTTCAATCGTTCACCAAGTGATGACTTCAGTATGGCTAAGAGAAAAACTTTTAAATGGGAAAAACTCTAAGTCCGAACCTCCGGGTTGAGACTTCCGCGTCGGAGGTGGGCGCACCTCCTATCCGAAAGATGATGAATCAGGGGTGTTCGGTCAGCAATGGTCGGATGCCCCGTCGTAGTCCAACTATGACAATCAAAGTCAAGACCTCCGGGTTGAGACTTTCCGCGAGTACAAGCATAAAGGAACACGGACCAAGCCGTACCGAGAGAATCGGTACTAGAGCCCTCGTGGTTCTACATTGAGAGAGCCCTCGTGGTTCTCATTAGGGGCTTTATGCAAGTCGTACTCAATACTGTGGTGTGAAGTATAAAGTATAGTCTTCGCCTGGTCCACGCTGCTTCGGCGGTCCTGGGTAAGATAGTTCATTCTAGCTTGCCCTATAGTGGAATGAGGACACTTAATGCTTCGTCTTTTAGCGGCGGCTAGACTCCTCCTCACGGGGAACGAGTTGACGCACACAGCGGCGGCTTACGCACTATGGCAATCATGGATGCCTGAAGATTCCGTGAAGTTCTCCCCTGGTCCACGCTGCCTCGGCAGTCCTGGGTAAAATGGAATATTTCCAGCTTGCCCTATAGTGGAAGAGGACTATCCAACAATACAAAGTCAAGACCTCCGGGTTGAGACTTTCCGCGTCGGTGGTGTCGCGCACCGCCTATCCGAAAGATGGTGTAACAGGGGTGTTCGATCAGCAATGGTCGGATGCCCCGTCATAGTCCAACTATGACAACCAAAGTCAAGACCTCCGGGTTGAGACTTTCCGCGTCCGGAGGTACGCGTACCGCCTACCCGAAAGATGGTGTGCTTCTGGGGTATTCGATGAGTCGGATACCCCGTCGTAGTCCAACTATGACAATCAAAGTCAAGACCTCCGGGTTGAGACTTCCGCGTCCGGAGGTACGCGTACCGCCTACCCGAAAGATGGTGTGCTTCTGGGGTATTCGATGAGTCGGATACCCCGTCGTAGTCCAACTATGACAATCAAAGTCAAGACCTCCGGGTTGAGACTTCCGCGTCCGGAGGTACGCGTACCGCCTACCCGAAAGATGGTGAATCAGGGGTGTTCGATCAGCAATGGTCGGATGCCCCGTCGTAGTCCAACTATGACAATCAAAGTCAAGACCTCCGGGTTGAGACTTTCTAAGAGTACAAGCATAAAGGAACACGGACCAAGCCGTACCGAGAGAATCGGTACTAGAGCCCTTGTGGTTCTACATTGAGAGAGCCCTCGTGGTTCTCATTAGGGGCTTTATGCAAGAAGTACTCAATACTGTGGTGTGAAGTATAAAGTATAGAGTCCTCCACTGGTCCACGCTGCTCCGGCGGTCCTGGGTAAGATAGTTCATTCTAGCTTGCCCTATGTGGAAGAGGACTCAATACCCTACCTGTTGAGCTTGAAACAAAGTCATCACTTGGGCATGCTCATATTGCCATACACAATTACATTATATTCGAATGAGCATGCAAGCGACCCTATATAGACCGAACCAAAACGATAGATACCGCCGTAGTTCACCCCCACCAAGTGATGACTTCAGTATGGCTAGTGTGTGAAGTATAAAGTATAGTCCTCCCCTGGTCCACACTGCTTCGGCGGTCCTGGGTAAGATAGTTAGTTCTAGCTTGCCCTATGTGGAAGAGGACACAATACTTAATACTTAGAGTACAAGCATAAAGGAACACGGACCAAGCCGTACCGAGAGAATCGGTACTAGAGCCCTCGCGGTTCTACATTGTGAGCCCTCGTGGTTCAAACTAGATACTTTATGCAAGGCGTACTCAAAACTGTGGTGTGAAGTATAAAGTATAGTCCTCATCTGGTCCACGCTGCTTCGGCGGTCCTGGGTAAGATAGTTAATTCTAGCTTGCCCTATGTGGAAGAGGACACAATACTTAATACTGTGGTGTAATGGACAAGGTATAGTCCTCCACTGGTCCACGCTGCTCCGGCGGTCCTGGGTAAGATAGTTCATTCTAGCTTGCCCTATGTGGAAGAGGACTCAATACCCTACCTGTTGAGCTTGAAACAAAGTCATCACTTGGGCATGCTCATATTGCCATACAATATTCCATTATCTACTAATGAGCATGCAGCTATATGATTATAACCTGTAAACGATTACCCCGCCGTAGTTCAGCGCTTCAACCAAGTGATGACTTCAGTATGGCTAGTGTGTGAAGTATAAAGTATAGTCCTCCCCTGGTCCACACTGCTTCGGCGGTCCTGGGTAAGATAGTTAGTTCTAGCTTGCCCTATGTGGAAGAGGACACCATACTTAATACTGTGGTGTAATGAACAAAGTATAGTCCTCCACTGGTCCACGCTGCTTCGGCGGTCCTGGGTAAGATAGTTAGTTCTAGCTTGCCCTATGTGGAAGAGGGCATACAAGACAAAGTATAGTTCTCCCCTGGTCCACGCTGCTTCGGCGGTCCTGGGTAAGATAGTTAATTCTAGCTTGCCCTATGTGGAAGAGAGCATACATGAACCAAGAACGAAGGTTATGATCGAGGAATGATTCGACAACTAACCGATGGTATGAAATGTGAAGAATTCAAGCAAGCACACAATCAAGTCATCACTTGGGCATGCTCGATAGCCAACCCTATGACATTAACCTAGTAGAGCATGCGAAAACCAATATATATGTAAACGATGCCCCTCCCTAGTTCAGCGCTTCAACCAAGTGATGACTTCAGAATGGCTAAATCAAATCGGTTCAAAACATACCATCGGTACCCTATTGAAACACACAAGTCGATATCAAACCTCATGATTGTGTAGTCCTCCACTGGTCCACACTGCTCCGGCGGTCCTGGGTAAGATAGTTCATTCTAGCTTGCCCTATGTGGAAGAGGGCACATTACTCAATACTGTGGTGTTATGAACAAAGTATAGTCCTCCACTGGTCCACGCTGCTTCGGCGGTCCTGGGTAAGATAGTTAGTTCTAGCTTGCCCTATGTGGAAGAGGGCATACAAGACAAAGTATAGTTCTCCCCTGGTCCACGCTGCTTCGGCGGTCCTGGGTAAGATAGTTAATTCTAGCTTGCCCTATGTGGAAGAGAGCATACATGAACCAAGAACGAAGGTTATGATCGAGGAATGATTCGACAACTAACCGATGGTATGAAATGTGAAGAATTCAAGCAAGCACACAATCAAGTCATCACTTGGGCATGCTCGATAGCCAACCTCATGACATTAACCTAGTAGAGCATGCGAAAACCAATATATATGTAAACGATGCCCCTCCCTAGTTCAGCGCTTCAACCAAGTGATGACTTCAGAATGGCTAAATCAAATCGGTTCAAAACATACCATCGGTACCCTATTGAAACACACAAGTCGATATCAAACCTCATGATTGTGTAGTCCTCCACTGGTCCACGCCGCTTCGGCCGTCCTGGGTAAAATGGAACATTCCAGCTTGCCCTATGTGGAAGAGGGCACATTACTCAATACTGTGGTGTGAAGTATAAAGTTCAGTTCTCCCCTGGTCCACGCTGCTTCGGCGGTCCTGGGTAAGATAGTTCATTCTAGCTTGCCCTATGTGGAAGAGGACACTTCATACTTCGTCTCTAAGCGGCGGCTTGACTCCTCCCTACGGGGAACGGGTTTACGCGCACAGCGGCGGCTTACGCACTATGGCAGTCATGGATGCCTTACGTTTCTATGAAAAGTGTGTTCCTCCCCTGGTCCACGCTGCTTCGGCAGTCCTGGGTAAGATAGTTAGTTCTAGCTTGCCCTATGTGGAAGAGGACACGAAGACTTACTGTGGTGTGAAGCATAAAGTTCAGTTCTCCCCTGGTCCACGCCGCTTCGGCCGTCCTGGGTAAAATGGATTCATCCAGCTTGCCCTATGTGGAATGAGGACACTTTATGTTTCGTCTCTAAGCGGCGGCTTGCTCCTCCCTACGGGGAACGGGTATACGCGCACAGCGGCGGCTTACGTTATGGCAGTCATGGATGCCTTACGTTTCCATGAAAAGTGTGTTCCTCCCCTGGTCCACGCTGCTTCGGCAGTCCTGGGTAAGATAGTTAGTTCTAGCTTGCCCTATGTGGAAGAGGACACGTAGACTTACTGTGGTGTGAAGTATAAGGTTCAGTTCTCCCCTGGTCCACGCCGCTTCGGCCGTCCTGGGTAAAATGGATTCATCCAGCTTGCCCTATGTGGAATGAGGACACTTTATGCTTCGTCTCTAAGCGGCGGCTTGCTCCTCCCTA
>NW_026525099.1:7500-20000 GCF_943734705.1 Anopheles coustani | reverse complement strand
ATTAAACACTTGATATTCCATCTTCGGATGAATTTCGGGTGTCACCTGTTGCCTAAGACCACTTGCATGTTTAGCTCGCCGTGGGGTAGCAAGCGTTGTGATCTAATGGCCTTACCGGGCAAACACTTTCGGTTCGTCAAGGACTTGGAGTGCCGGGACGGGTTGGCGGATCCATCACTCTGAGTATGCCGGGTTGATACTTGGGGTTGGTTTGGTTTTGGTGACCCAATACTAGATGTACCATCTCGGTGGTATGTCAGTATCACCTATACTCCAGACCACTTGCATGGTTAGCAAGCGTTGTGATCTAATGGCCCAAATGGGCAAACACTTTGGGTTCGCAAGGACTTAGAGTGCCGGGACGGGTTGGCGGATCCAACACTCTGGGTACCTCCGGGTACTTGGGGTTGGTTGAGGACTTGGTGAACAAACACTTGATATACACTCTCCGGATGTACTTCGGGTGTCACCTGTTGTCCGAGGCCACTTGCATGGTAGCAAGCGTTGTGATACAATGGCCCTACCGGGCAAACACTTTGGGTTCGCAAGGACTTGGAGTGCCGGGACGGGTTTGCGGATCCAACACTCTGGGTACCTCCGGGTACTTGGGGTTGGTTGAGGACTTGGTGAACAAACACTTGATATACACTCTTCGGATGTACTTCGGGTATCGCCTGTTGTCCGAGACCACTTGCATGGTTAGCAAGCGTTGTGGTCTAATGGCCCTACCGGGCAAACACTTTGGGTTCGCGAGGACTTAGAGTGCTGGTAGTGGTTGGCGGACCCAACACTCTGGGTACCTCCGGGTACTTGGGGTTGGTTGAGGACTTGGTGAACAAACACTTGTTGTACACTCTCCGGATGTACTTCGGGTGTCACCTGTTGTCCGAGACCACTTGCATGGTTAGCAAGCGTTGTGGTCTAATGGCCCTACCGGGCAAACACTTTATGTTCGCGAGGACTTGGAGTGCTGGTAGTGGTTGGCGGACCCAACACTCTGGGTACCTCCGGGTACTTGGGGTTGGTTGAGAACTTGGTGAAGATACCCCTGTCACCTTGTTCGAGGCCACTTGCATGGTCGCAAGCGTTGTGATACAATGGCCCTACCGGGCAAACACTTTGGGTTCGCAAGGACTTGGAGTGCCGGGACGGGTTTGCGGATCCAACACTCTGGGTACCTCCGGGTACTTGGGGTTGGTTGAGGACTTGGTGAACAAACACTTGATATACACTCTCCGGGTGTACTTCGGGTGTCACCTGTTGTCCGAGGCCACTTGCATGGTTAGCAAGCGTTGTGGTCTAATGGCCCTACCGGGCAAACACTTTGGGTTCGCGAGGACTTGGAGTGCTGGTAGTGGTTGGCGGATCCAACACTCTGGGTACCTCCGGGTACTTGGGGTTGGTTGAGGACTTGGTGAGCAAACACTTGATATACGTTCTTCGGATGTACTTCGGGTGTCACCTGTTGTCCGAGGCCACTTGCATGGTCAACGGTTGAGGTGGTAATGGCGGATCGGTGCTGTAGGGTGCCGGCCTGTTGGCTGCCTTGGCCGGGTTGGTTGGTTAACACTTGATTGAGCTTGCACCCGAGGGTAATGGCACTTGAAGGTGGGTACCGGCCAACTGACCTGGTGTGTTGGTTGGTTGGTGAACACTTAGCGGTACTTGCACTTGGCTGTGCTTGGACTTGAAGGTGGGATCTGGCTGGCCTAGGCCATTGGTGGTTGGTTGGTTGGTTAGTCCTTAGCTGGGCTGGCTGGCTGGCTGGCCATCGCTGGTGTGGTGTGGTGTGGTGTGTGGAGTCGAGCATCGCGCGCCGTTGCCTTCTTCGGAGTGTTGTGGGTACGCAAGTGCTTGCAGTGCAAAGAGGTTGGTGATGGAGTGACATTGCCTTCACCATGGAGTTGCGGGTACTTAGGTACTTGCAAGGAGATGGTGGTATGGTGGTGTTGCGTGTGTGGTGTTCGATTAGAAAGATATAATTTCTAAGTCCGGATTAGTGCTGTCAGTGGGGCCGCCGCTAACAGGTCCTGCACGGCCACCGTGGGGCTTGACTTGGCGCTATTCCGGACTTGGGGCGATCACGATGTCCCCGTGCGGGACTTAGAAGATGGAAGAACACAAGTACCCTTATCCCATGACTTGTGAGCGATTGGCATACGTTACCACATGAAGAGAAAAATTGGCTAAGTCCCGGATCCATATTATTTGAAGAGAAAAATCGGCTAAGTCCCGGATCCATATTATATGAAGAGAAAAATCGGCTAAGTCCAGGATCCATATCATATGAAGAGAAATATCGGCTAAGTCCAGGATCCATATATAATAACCTAATAATCGGCTAAGTCCAGGATCCGTATTATATGAAGAGAAAAATCGGCTAAGTCCAGGATCCATATATAATAACCTAATAATCGGCTAAGTCCAGGATCCATATTATATAAAGAGAAAAATCGGCTAAGTCCAGGATCCATATATAATAACCTAAAAATCGGCTAAGTCCAGGATCCATATAATATGATGAGAAAAATCGGCTAAGTCCCAGATTGGGTCTGTCAGACATACACTTTCAAGTTACCACACAAGCAAGCAAGAAGGCCGTGTGAAGGATCCATATGACATGAAGAGAAAAATTGGCTAAGTCCCAGATTGGGTCTGTCAGAAATACACTTCCAAGTTACCACACAAGCAAGCAAGATGGTCTAGTGATGGATCCATATGATATGAAGAGAAAAATCGGCTAAGTCCAGGATCCATATAATATGAAGAGAAAAATCGGCTAAGTCCCAGATTGGGTCTGTCAGACATACACTTTCAAGTTACCACACAAGCAAGCAAGATGGCCTAGTGATTGATCCATATGATATGAAGAGAAAAATCGGCTAAGTCCGAGATTGGGTCTGTCAGACATACACTTCCAAGTTACCACACAAGCAAGCAAGATGGCCTAGTGATGGATCCATATGATATGAAGAGAAAAATCGGCTAAGTCCCAGATTGGGTCTGTCGGAAATACACTTCCAAGTTACCACACAAGCAAGCAAGATGGCCTAGTGATGGATCCATATGATATGAAGAGAAAAATCGGCTAAGTCCCAGATTGGGTCTGTCAGACATACACTTCCAAGTTACCACACAAGCAAGCAAGATGGCCTAGTGATTGATCCATATGATATGAAGAGAAAAATCGGCTAAGTCCGAGATTGGGTCTGTCAGACATACACTTCCAAGTTACCACACAAGCAAGCAAGTTACCACATGAAGAGAAAGCCGGCAAAGTCCGGGAATGTTACCACATGAACTGGAAAATGGGCAAAAACCTACCTTCACAGGGAACGTGAATAACTAAGGCTGTAGACATTGGATCGACAAGCCAAAGACTGATATGGAAAGGAAATGAGTAGTACTAGCTTTCCTGAGAGTTGCAGAGCTTAGACTGCATATGAACGGAAGATATTAAGCGTCAAAGTCAGAAAAGTTGCCCGAAGGAACACAAGTTCCAACTTAGAGCATGAATACCGCCTAGACGGTAGGAGGTACGGCCAGGCTGAGGAATAAGAAAATGTTGGCCAACATGTTCCCTAACTATCCCCCGAAGACCGCAAAGCAATCCAACATCAACCAAGAAAGTTATAGCCCGATCAAGGAAACACCTACTTTGCACCGATTTTGCACCAAATACATGTACCAAGCACCTTCGGTTGCATACCTGCAGGGGCTTACCATAGTAGGCCATGGAAGACCGATATACCGAACATAATCACTTTCTATCTCCTCGGGTGTTGGAGGTAGCGCTTTGCGGTACAAGAACGAAAGTTAGACCATATCTTGGTGCATCTTTTTGCCCAAAAACACAAGACCCTATCTACCAAGGCAAGAAAGTTGTGTGGGGACAAAATGTCCAAAAGTGCCCAAAGTGGCACACTTGAACCATATATTCGAGAAAAACACAAGTGTGGGCCCGAGCTAGCAAGTTGAAATGTTCTGACCGTCAGTAGCCCTAGTTGAGGTGCACTTATCATTATATGAGGCCAACGTGCCAGCTAGTCTCTAAAGGGGCGATATGGGTGTTCCAAGGTTTGTACCCAATTGAGGAAAAAACAGGGTAAGGTACGGTGTACCGCGAATAACTCGGGCTATAGATGTCCGATCGATGAGTTTGGCATATGTATGGAAAGGTCTCGACGAGACCTAACTACCCTGAAAGTATGAAGGCAAAGACTTGAATGACCGGGAAGTAATTAAGTGCACAAGTGGTAAAGTTGCACCAAAGTCCATGTTACCCGAAGTGGTACATGAACACCCAATATTCGACCAAAACACAAGTTTAGAGACGAGCTAGCGAGCTACATTGTTCAGACCGTCAGTAGCCCGCATCAAGACACGCATTTCATTATATTGAGCCTAGCCGCTAGCTCGACTCGAAGTCGGTCATATGGTTGGTTGATGGTTTGGACCGACCACGTGGTGTACCAAGGTTATGTACCTTTCATGAATTAAAACTCTGGCTGTATGGCACTGAGCGACAAGCTAAGGTGTGATTTGGAATAGTCTTGAGTGGGACTATTTAGGAAAAATGCGAACAAAAAATCACAAAGTCCTTGGGCGAAGCTATTAGCGAAACATAGAGCAAATTGGTACCAAAAACTATGGAAATGGGACTTGAGTCAAAAATAACCGCAAGTTGGAGAAGAGATAGCAAGCTTGCGTAGAACAATTATATTTGGTGCATGGTATCACCAACAAAAAAGTATATGGGGCCAAGGTGCTGGCTGGCCTCCAAAGTGGAGATATGGGCGATCCAAAGTTTGTACCCAAGTACGAACAAGTATGGAAAAAACAGGGTAAGGTACCAAGTACCATTAATAACTTCGGCTGTAGATGGCCGAGCGAGGCAAACGGCTCACCGTTGGAAAGGTCTTGGGGAGACCTATCTACCCTGAAAGTTTCATGAGGCTGAGTTGAAAGACCACGGAGATATTAGGTGATGATGGTCGTATTCGGGGACCAAGTCGCAGGAAATGGCACTTGACCAAAATCCCCCTTGGAAGGTGAATACCGGCTTACCGGTAAGAGATAGCGACTTGGCGTAGAATATTCATAAGTTGGGCGTGTAGAGACGCAACTTTTATTATATGGGGCCAACCCGGTCAGGGTGCTCCAAGTCGGTCGTTTGGTTGGTTTATGGTTTGGGCCGACCACGTGGTGTGCCAAGTTGAGGTACCTTTCATGAATTATAACTTGGTCAGTTTGCCACCGAGCGACAAGCTGCGGTGTGTTTTGGAATGGTCTTGAGTGGGACTATCAAGGAAAAATACCAATCGAAAATCAGCTTGTCCATGGCCGAAGCTATTAGTGAAACATATAGCAAAATGGGTCCAAAAACGAATGAAATGGGAATTGGACCAAGAATAACGGCAAGTTGGAGAAGAGATAGCAAGTTGGCGTAGAACAATTATATTTGGTGCATGGCATGACCAACAAAAAAGTATATGGGGCCAAGGTGCTAGCTGGCCTCCAAAGTGGAGATATGGGCGATCCAAAGTTTGTACCCAAGTACGAACAAGTATGGAAAAAACAGGGTAAGGTACCAAGTACCATTAATAACTTCGGCTGTAGATGGCCGAGCGAGGCAAACGGCTCACCGTTGGAAAGGTCTTGGGGAGACCTATCTACCCTGAAAGTTTTATGAGGCTGAGTTGAAAGACCACGGAGATATTAGGTGATGATGGTCCAATTCGGGGACCAAGTCGCAGGAAATGGCACTTGACCAAAATCACCCTTGGAAGGTGAATACCGGCTTACCGGTAAGAGATAGCGACTTGGCGTAGAATATTCATAAGTTGAGCGTGTAGAGACGCAACTTTCATTATATGGGGGCAACCCGGTCAGGGTGCTCCAAGTCGGTCGTTTGGTCGGTATATGGTTTGGGCCGACCACATGGTGTACCATGTTGAGGTATCTTTCATGAATTATAACTCGGTCAGTTTGCCACCGAGCGACAAGTTGCGGTGTGTTTTGGAATGGTCTTGAGTGGGACTATCAAGCAAAAATACAAACAGAATATCAGCTTGTCCATGGCCGAAGCTATTAGTGAAACATATAGCAAAATGGGTCCGAAAACGAATGAAATGGGACTTGGACCAAGAATAACGGCAAGTTAGAGAAGAGATAGCAAGTTGGCCTAGAACAATTATATTTAGTGCATGGTATGACCAACAAAAAAGTATATGGGGCAAAGGTGCTGGCTGGCCTCCAAAGTGGAGATATGGGCGATACAAAGTTTGTACCCAAGTATGGCAAAAACTGGTAGAGGTACCTTTCATGAATTACTGCTCAGGCTGTATGGCACTTAGCGGGACGCTTGGCTCTGGTATGGAATAGTCTTGAGTGGGACTATCAAGGAAAAATACGAACAAAAAATCACCATGTCCACGGACGAAGGTATTAGCGAAACTTAGAGCGAAATTGCGACCAAGTCCCTGGAAATGGCCCTTGGACCAAGTATACCGTCAAGGCGGTACGAGATAGCGAGTTGACGTGGAACATTTGTAAGTTTGCCTTCACGAGACGAAAGTTTAGTTATATGGGGCCAACCCGCTCAGGGTTGTCCAAGTCGGTCATATGGCTGATCGAAATTTTCGACCAAGTACTGAGAAAACAGGGTAAGGTACCGTGTACCTCGAATAACTTTGGCTGTAGATGTCCGAGCGAGGCAAACGGCATAGCGTTGGAAAGGTCTTGAGGTGTTCTAGGCACCCTGAAAGTTTGAAAAGGCTATCTGGAAAACTCGTGGAGATATTAGAGAAACATTGGGCCCAAAAGATACCAAGTCGCAGGAAATGGGCCCTCCAAGAACACCCTAAAATCCCAATTACGGCTAAGTTGCAGGCCAGCTAGCGAAGTGAAATGTTCTAGGCATAACTAGAACACGTTAATGCGCAACTTTTTGAATCAGAACTTTTTTCGATATCTGGCCCCCAAAGGGGGGATATGGGCGATCAAAGGATTTTTCCAAGTTTCGGTACTTTTTACGGTATCGCTCATAGCTCCGGCTGTATGCAAGCAAATGACAATCTAAGACATGATTTGGAAAGGTATTGAGCAGTACTAACTTACGTTAGAACACAGCGAAGCGCTATCGGTTCATGGCAAGGCCGATATAAACAGTCAAAGATGAAAAATGTTGACAAAATGAACAAAAATTACCTTGGTACGCGAATAGCGGCCAGGGATGAAGAGGTACGAAGGTGGTGTAGAAGAATTATAATTAGGGCTTGGTACGCTCTAAAAGTTTGCCGAAGACCGCAAAGCGCTCAGACCCATAGAAAGTGGCCATTTGGGCCGAACAGTGCGTGCAAAGAGGTGAAAATGCAAAAATTGCACTTTGGGGGGCGATTTGCGGGGGGAAGGAGGGGTCGGAGGGCAAAATGTCCCTTGACCAAAAAGTCTTATCTCGTCGAGATCTACAACATTGCCGAAGACCGCAAAGCGCTAGCTCGCAATCGAAAAATCGAGAATTTGAAAATCAATCTAAGTCCGAACCTCCGGGTTGAGACTTCCGCGTCGGAGGTGGGCGCACCTCCTATCCGAAAGATGGTGAATCAGGGGTGTTCGATCAGCAATGGTCGGATGCCCCGTCGTAGTCCAACTATGACAATCAAAGTCAAGACCTCCGGGTTGAGACTTTCCGCGAGTACAAGCATAAAGGAACACGGACCAAGCCGTACCGAGAGAATCGGTACTAGAGCCCTCGTGGTTCTACATTGAGAGAGCCCTCGTGGTTCTCATTAGGGGCTTTATGCAAGTCGTACTCAATACTGTGGTGTGAAGTATAAAGTATAGTCTTCGCCTGGTCCACGCTGCTTCGGCGGTCCTGGGTAAGATAGTTCATTCTAGCTTGCCCTATAGTGGAATGAGGACACTTAATGCTTCGTCTTTTAGCGGCGGCTAGACTCCTCCTCACGGGGAACGAGTTGACGCACACAGCGGCGGCTTACGCACTATGGCAATCATGGATGCCTGAAGATTCCGTGAAGTTCTCCCCTGGTCCACGCTGCCTCGGCAGTCCTGGGTAAAATGGAATATTTCCAGCTTGCCCTATAGTGGAAGAGGACTATCCAACAATACAAAGTCAAGACCTCCGGGTTGAGACTTTCCGCGTCGGTGGTGTCGCGCACCGCCTATCCGAAAGATGGTGTAACAGGGGTGTTCGATCAGCAATGGTCGGATGCCCCGTCATAGTCCAACTATGACAACCAAAGTCAAGACCTCCGGGTTGAGACTTTCCGCGTCCGGAGGTACGCGTACCGCCTACCCGAAAGATGGTGTGCTTCTGGGGTATTCGATGAGTCGGATACCCCGTCGTAGTCCAACTATGACAATACAAAGTCAAGACCTCCGGGTTGAGACTTCCGCGTCGGAGGTGCGCGCACCGCCTACCCGAAAGATGATGAATCAGGGGTGTTCGATCAGCAATGGTCGGATGCCCCGTCGTAGTCCAACTATGACAATCAAAGTCAAGACCTCCGGGTTGAGACTTCCGCGTCCGGAGGTACGCGTACCGCCTACCCGAAAGATGGTGAATCAGGGGTGTTCGATCAGCAATGGTCGGATGCCCCGTCGTAGTCCAACTATGACAATCAAAGTCAAGACCTCCGGGTTGAGACTTTCTGCGAGTACATGCATAAAGGAACACGGACCAAGCCGTACCGAGAGAATCGGTACTAGAGCCCTCGTGGTTCTACATTGAGAGAGCCCTCGTGGTTCTCATTAGGGGCTTTATGCAAGTCGTACTCAATACTGTGGTGTGAAGTATAAAGTATAGAGTCCTCCACTGGTCCACGCTGCTCCGGCGGTCCTGGGTAAGATAGTTCATTCTAGCTTGCCCTATGTGGAAGAGGACTCAATACCCTACCTGTTGAGCTTGAAACAAAGTCATCACTTGGGCATGCTCATATTGCCATACAATATTCCATTATCTACTAATGAGCATGCAGCTATATGATTATAACCTGTAAACGATTACCCCGCCGTAGTTCAGCGCTTCAACCAAGTGATGACTTCAGTATGGCTAGTGTGTGAAGTATAAAGTATAGTCCTCCCCTGGTCCACACTGCTTCGGCGGTCCTGGGTAAGATAGTTAGTTCTAGCTTGCCCTATGTGGAAGAGGACACCATACTTAATACTGTAGTGTAATGAACAAAGTATAGTCCTCCACTGGTCCACGCTGCTCCGGCGGTCCTGGGTAAGATAGTTAATTCTAGCTTGCCCTATGTGGAAGAGGACTCAATACCCTACCTGTTGAGCTTGAAACAAAGTCATCACTTGGGCATGCTCTATAGCCAATCACATGACATTAACCTAAGAGAGCATGCAGCGTATTATCCCAATGCAAAGTAAACGATAGACTCGCCCTAGTTCAGTGCTTCAACCAAGTGATGACTTCAATTTGGCTAGTGTGTGAAGTATAAAGTATAGTCCTCCCCTGGTCCACACTGCTTCGGCGGTCCTGGGTAAGATAGTTAATTCTAGCTTGCCCTATGTGGAAGAGGACACCATACTTAATACTGTGGTGTAATGAACAAAGTATAGTCCTCCACTGGTCCACGCTGCTTCGGCGGTCCTGGGTAAGATAGTTAGTTCTAGCTTGCCCTATGTGGAAGAGGGCATACAAGACAAAGTATAGTTCTCCCCTGGTCCACGCTGCTTCGGCGGTCCTGGGTAAGATAGTTAATTCTAGCTTGCCCTATGTGGAAGAGAGCATACATGAACCAAGAACGAAGGTTATGATCGAGGAATGATTCGACAACTAACCGATGGTATGAAATGTGAAGAATTCAAGCAAGCACACAATCAAGTCATCACTTGGGCATGCTCGATAGCCAACCCTATGACATTAACCTAGTAGAGCATGCGAAAACCAATATATATGTAAACGATGCCCCTCCCTAGTTCAGCGCTTCAACCAAGTGATGACTTCAGAATGGCTAAATCAAATCGGTTCAAAACATACCATCGGTACCCTATTGAAACACACAAGTCGATATCAAACCTCTTAATTGTGTAGTCCTCCACTGGTCCACACTGCTCCGGCGGTCCTGGGTAAGATAGTTCATTCTAGCTTGCCCTATGTGGAAGAGGGCACATTACTCAATACTGTGGTGTTATGAACAAAGTATAGTCCTCCACTGGTCCACGCTGCTTCGGCGGTCCTGGGTAAGATAGTTAGTTCTAGCTTGCCCTATGTGGAAGAGGGCATACAAGACAAAGTATAGTTCTCCCCTGGTCCACGCTGCTTCGGCGGTCCTGGGTAAGATAGTTAATTCTAGCTTGCCCTATGTGGAAGAGAGCATACATGAACCAAGAACGAAGGTTATGATCGAGGAATGATTCGACAACTAACCGATGGTATGAAATGTGAAGAATTCAAGCAAGCACACAATCAAGTCATCACTTGGGCATGCTCGATAGCCAACCTCATGACATTAACCTAGTAGAGCATGCGAAAACCAATATATATGTAAACGATGCCTCCCTAGTTCAGCGCTTCAACCAAGTGATGACTTCAGAATGGCTAAATCAAATCGGTTCAAACCATACCATCGGTATCCTATTGAAACACACAAGTCGATATCAAACCTCATGATTGTGTAGTCCTCCACTGGTCCACGCCGCTTCGGCCGTCCTGGGTAAAATGGAACATTCCAGCTTGCCCTATGTGGAAGAGGGCACATTACTCAATACTGTGGTGTGAAGTATAAAGTTCAGTTCTCCCCTGGTCCACGCTGCTTCGGCGGTCCTGGGTAAGATAGTTCATTCTAGCTTGCCCTATGTGGAAGAGGACACTTCATACTTCGTCTCTAAGCGGCGGCTTGACTCCTCCCTACGGGGAACGGGTTTACGCGCACAGCGGCGGCTTACGCACTATGGCAGTCATGGATGCCTTACGTTTCTATGAAAAGTGTGTTCCTCCCCTGGTCCACGCTGCTTCGGCAGTCCTGGGTAAGATAGTTAGTTCTAGCTTGCCCTATGTGGAAGAGGACACGTAGACTTACTGTGGTGTGAAGTATAAAGTTCAGTTCTCCCCTGGTCCACGCCGCTTCGGCCGTCCTGGGTAAAATGGATTCATCCAGCTTGCCCTATGTGGAATGAGGACACTTTATGCTTCGTCTCTAAGCGGCGGCTTGCTCCTCCCTACGGGGAACGGGTATACGCGCACAGCGGCGGCTTACGTTATGGCAGTCATGGATGCCTTACGTTTCCATGAAAAGTGTGTTCCTCCCCTGGTCCACGCTGCTTCGGCAGTCCTGGGTAAGATAGTTAGTTCTAGCTTGCCCTATGTGGAAGAGGACACGTAGACTTACTGTGGTGTGAAGTATAAGGTTCAGTTCTCCCCTGGTCCACGCCGCTTCGGCCGTCCTGGGTAAAATGGATTCATCCAGCTTGCCCTATGTGGAATGAGGACACTTTATGCTTCGTCTCTAAGCGGCGGCTTGCTCCTCCCTACGGGGAACGGGTATACGCGCACAGCGGCGGCTTACGCAAGTTAGTCACCCTCGGCAGTGGATCACTCGGCTCATGGATCGATGAAGACCGCAGCTAACTGCGCGTCATAATGTGAACTGCAGGACACATGAACATTGATAAGTTGAACGCATATTGCACGTCGTGGGAACCTACCATGATGTACAGATGACTGAGCGCTTATATTTGAGAAATGTATCGCATACATTTAACTACGCCGTGACACCCGTCACGAGACGTGCACCATGATGTTAACTAGGGTCGCGACGACCCGCTAGCATTAAAGAACCCGTGGTTTACAATATACTGGCATTGGAATTCGAAGTATTTAGAGCGTCCGTGTTCCCGCGTGAGGCGGAAGTACGAGGAGAAGGCGTGCTTGTGGTGTCTGTGGTGGTGTTTACTGATGTCTAGCTTCAGCTTATTTATTTATTTAAATAGAAGCGAAGATGTCAAAGTAGCGTCGAAGCAGCAGCGGTAGCACAAATGATTCAAGTATGGAAGTTGACCAAAGGAACACAAACAAACTAGCGTATGGGCAATGGAAGGTATCAGTGAGTTAAACCACACGCGGGCTAACAGCCCGTTAACCGAGTCCAACGGTACATATTGGACATTGAAACAAAGTAGTCGCAAGCCAGATGTGACGATAACAACCGCAAGGTACATAAGCCTCAGTTCATGTGTGACAACCCCCTGAATTTAAGCATATTAATAAGGGGAGGAAAAGAAACCAACCGGGATTCCCTGAGTAGCTGCGAGCGAAACGGGAGAAGCTCAGCACGTAGGGGTGGCGGCCTGTCCGTCTATCCGATTCCGTGTACTGGTGCGTCTCACTATCCGTCATCTTAGCGCTTTTCAAGTCCAACTTGAATGTGGCTCAGAACCCATAGAGGGTGATAGGCCCGTAGAACAGCGCCCGTTGGATGATGGACCGAGCGTACCATGGAGTCGTGTTGCTTGATAGTGCAGCA
>NW_026525099.1:0-2500 GCF_943734705.1 Anopheles coustani | reverse complement strand
ACTCTGGGTACCTCCGGGTACTTGGGGTTGGTTGAGGACTTGGTGAACAAACACTTGTTGTACACTCTTCGGATGTACTTCGGGTGTCACCTGTTGTCCGAGGCCACTTGCATGGTTAGCAAGCGTTGTGGTCTAATGGCCCTACCGGGCAAACACTTTGGGTTCGCGAGGACTTAGAGTGCTGGTAGTGGTTGGCGGACCCAACACTCTGGGTACCTCCGGGTACTTGGGGTTGGTTGAGGACTTGGTGAAGATACCCCTGTCACCTTGTTCGAGGCCACTTGCATGGTCGCAAGCGTTGTGATACAATGGCCCTACCGGGCAAACACTTTGGGTTCGCAAGGACTTGGAGTGCCGGGACGGGTTGGCGGATCCAACACTCTGGGTACCTCCGGGTACTTGGGGTTGGTTGAGGACTTGGTGAGCAAACACTTGATATACGTTCTTCGGATGTACTTCGGGTGTCACCTGTTGTCCGAGGCCACTTGCATGGTCAACGGTTGAGGTGGTGATGGCGGGTCGGTGCTGTAGGGTGCCGGCCTGTTGGCTGCCTTGGCCGGGTTGGTTGGTTAACACTTGATTGAGCTTGCACCCGAGGGTAATGGCACTTGAAGGTGGGTACCGGCCGGCTGACCTGGTGTGATGGTTGGTTGGTGAACACTTGGCGGTACTTGCACTTGGCTGTGCTTGGACTTGAAGGTGGGATCCGGCTGGCCTAGGCCATTGGTGGTTGGTTGGTGGGTTAGCCCTTAGTTGGGCTGGCTGGCTGGCTGGCCATCGGTGGTGTGGTGTGGTGTGGTGTGTGGAGTCGAGCATCGCGCGCCGTTGCCTTCTTCGGAGTGTTGTGGGTACGCAAGTGCTTGCAGTGCAAAGAGGTTGGTGATGGAGTGACATTGCCTTCACCATGGAGTTGCGGGTACTTAGGTACTTGCAAGGAGATGGTGGTATGGTGGTGTTGCGTGTGTGGTGTTCGATTAGAAAGATATAATTTCTAAGTCCGGATTAGTGCTGTCAGTGGGGCCGCCGCTAACAGGTCCTGCACGGCCACCGTGGGGCTTGACTTGGCGCTATTCCGGACTTGGGGCGATCACGATGTCCCCGTGCGGGACTTAGAAGATGGAAGAACACAAGTACCCTTATCCCATGACTTGTGAGCGATTGGCATACGTTACCACATGAAGAGAAAAATTGGCTAAGTCCCGGATCCATATTATATGAGAGAGAAAAATCGGCTAAGTCCCGGATCCATATTATATGAAGAGAAAAATTGGCTAAGTCCCGGATCCATATTATATGAAGAGAAATATCGGCTAAGTCCAGGATCCATATATAATAACCTAATAATCGGCTAAGTCCAGGATCCATATATAATAACCTAATAACAGGCTAAGTCCAGGATCCATATAATATGAAGAGAAAAATCGGCTAAGTCCCAGATTGGGTCTGTCAGAAATACACTTCCAAGTTACCACACAAGCAAGCAAGATGGCCTAGTGATGGATCCATATGATATGAAGAGAAAAATCGGCTAAGTCCCAGATTGGGTCTGTCAGACATACACTATCAAGTTACCACACAAGCAAGCAAGATGGCCTAGTGATGGATCCATATGATATGAAGAGAAAAATCGGCTAAGTCCCAGATTGGGTCTGTCAGAAATACACTTCCAAGTTACCACATGAGCAAGCAAGATGGCCTAGTGATGGATCCATATAATATGCAGAGAAAAATCGGCTAAGTCCCAGATTGGGTCTGTCAGAAATACACTTCCAAGTTACCACATGAGCAAGCAAGTTACCACATGAAGAGAAAGCCGGCAAAGTCCGGGAATGTTACCACATGAACTGGAAAATGGGCAACAACCTACCTTCACAGGGAACGTGAATAACTAAGGCTGTAGACATCGGATCGACAAGCCAAAGACTGATATGGAAAGGAAATGAGTAGTACTAGCTTTCCTGAGAGTTGCAGAGCTTAGACTGCATATGAACGGAAGTTATTAAGCGTCAAAGTCAGAAAAGTTGCCCGAAGGAACACAAGTTCCAACTTAGAGCATGAATACCGCCTAGACGGTAAGAGGTACGGCCAGGCTGAGGAATAAGAAAATGTTGGCCAACATGTTCCCTAACTATCCCCCGAAGACCGTAAAGCAATCCAACATCAACCAAGAAAGTTATAGCCCGATCAAGGAAACACCTACTTTGCACCGATATTGCACCAAATACATGTACCAAGCACCTTCGGTTGCATACCTGCAGGGGCTTACCATAGTAGGCCATGGAAGACCGATATACCGAACATAATCACTT
The DNA here is from genome assembly GCF_943734705.1 of Anopheles coustani. Classification (NCBI taxonomy): domain Eukaryota; kingdom Metazoa; phylum Arthropoda; class Insecta; order Diptera; family Culicidae; genus Anopheles; species Anopheles coustani. The sequence continues at coordinate 191 of NW_026525099.1, read as the reverse complement.
TCTATCTCCTCGGGTGTTGGAGGTAGCGCTTTGCGGTACAAGAACGAAAGTTAGACCATATCTTGGTGCATCTTTTTGCCAAAAAACACAAGACCCTATCTACCAAGGCAAGAAAGTTGTGTGGGGACAAAATGTCCAAAAGTGCCCAAAGTGGCACACTTGAACCATATATTCGAGAAAAACACAAGTGT
>NW_026525098.1:30000-36560 GCF_943734705.1 Anopheles coustani | reverse complement strand
CTTATTAGTCAAACCAATCGCGGGTTCTCCGTGTCATTGAGTTGAAGTCTGGATAATGATGCTGATCGTATGGTCTCGCACCGACGACAGATCTCGCAAATATCTGCCCTATCAACTATGGATGGTAGTATAGAGGACTACCATGGTTGCAACGGGTAACGGGGAATCAGGGTTCGATTCCGGAGAGGGAGCCTGAGAAATGGCTACCACATCCAAGGAAGGCAGCAGGCGCGTAAATTACCCAATCCCGGGACGGGGAGGTAGTGACGAGAAATAACAATATGAAACTCTTTAATGATGTTTCATAATTGGAATGAGTAGAGCATAAATCCTTCTACGAGGATCAAGTGGAGGGCAAGTCTGGTGCCAGCAGCCGCGGTAATTCCAGCTCCACTAGCGTATATTAAAATTGTTGCGGTTAAAACGTTCGAAGTTGATACTTGTCCAACACAGTCCGGCTCCGCCGACCCGGTCAACCCGTGGTCGGTGGGCCAAGTCGGAATCTGGTTGCGACTCAATGGTGTGGTAGGGCACCAAGTCTGTGTCATGGTGTGCCCTTCAACGGGTGCAAGTGTAACATAGAGCTCGACCGCTCACGTTTACCTTGAACAAATTAGAGTGCTTAAAGCAGGGTGCCCAAACGCCCTAGAATAATCTTGCATGGAATAATGGAATACGACCTTGGTCTAATCTTTCATTGGTTTGTACTCAGACCGGAGGTAATGATTAACAGAAGTAGTTGGGGACACTAGTATTACGGCGCGAGAGGTGAAATTCGTAGACCGTCGTAAGACTAACTAAAGCGAAGGCATTTGTCAAGGATGCTTTCTTTAATCAAGAACGAAAGTTAGAGGATCGAAGGCGATTAGATACCGCCCTAGTTCTAACCGTAAACGATGCCAACTAGCAATTGGGAGACGCTACAACCAGGTGCTCTCAGTAGCTTCCGGGAAACCAAAGTCAGGTTCCGGGGGAAGTATGGTTGCAAAGTTGAAACTTAAAGGAATTGACGGAAGGGCACCACAATGAAATGGAGCTTGCGGTTCAATTTGACTCAACACGGGAAAACTTACCAGGTCCGAACTTATGGAGGTGAGACAGATTAATAGCTCTTTCTCAAATTTAAGGGTAGTGGTGCATGGCCGTTCTTAGTTCGTGGATTGATTTGTCTGGTTAATTCCGATAACGAACGTGACTCACATATGCTAACTAGAACGCAGTCAGCGTTAATGCGTCGATGCCGATTGGAACGGGTTAGGACCTTTCGGTGGAGTATGACCTGACACCTTCGCTGTTCGTGTGCGCAAGTGCACTTACGGTACGCTGCTTAGCAGGACAATTTGTGTTTAGCAAAATGAGATCGAGCGATAACAGGTCCGTGATGCCCTTAGATGTTCTGGGCTACACGCGTGCTACAATGTGGGTAGCAGCGTGTCTCCTATTCCGAGAGGAACGGGAAATCACTCAAATACTCACTTAGTAGGGATTATGGATTGCAATGGTCCATATGAACTCGGAACTTCTAGTAAGTGCTGGTCATCAGCCAGCGTTGAATACGTCCCTGCCCTTTGTACACACCGCCCGTCGCTACTACCGATGGATTATTTAGTGAGGTCTTTGGAGATGATCGTTCGCTGGATCCTCGTGAACCGCGTCTGCTTTATCGAAGTTGACCGAACTTGATGATTTAGAGGAAGTAAAAGTCGTAACAAGGTTTCCGTAGGTGAACCTGCGGAAGGATCATTAGTGGCCAAGTGATCCTTCCAGAAGTCCGAACCTGCGGGTTGAGACTTCGGCACAAGTTGCCATATGATAATTGACGAAACACTATAGAAGTCCGAACCTGCGGGTTGAGACTCAGGCACAAGTTGCCATATGAAAGTTGACGAAACACTAACAAGTCCGAACCTGCGGGTTGAGACTTAGGCACACGTTGCCTTATACATGACTTCGAACAAATACACAAGTCCGAACCTGCGGGTTGAGACTTAGGCACAAGTTGCCTTATACATGACTTCGAACAAATACACAAGTCCGAACCTGCGGGTTGAGACTTAGGCACAAGTTGCCATATGAAAGTTGACGAAACACTAACAAGTCCGAACCTGCGGGTTGAGACTTAGGCACACGTTGCCTTATACATGACTTCGAACAAATACACAAGTCCGAACCTGCGGGTTGAGACTTAGGCACAAGTTGCCTTATACATACATTGGCCAAATAAACAGAAGTCCGAACCTGCGGGTTGAGACTTAGGCACAAGTTGCCATATTATATTCGATCAAACACTAAGTAGTCCGAACCTGCGGGTTGAGACTCAAGACCGTAACAAGATGTCACTATACAAGTCCGAACCTAAGGGTTGAGACTTAATGCGATCTAGATACCAAGTTGACATCCAATACCTGTTGAGCAAAACCAAAGATTCCCTGTTCTCGAATGATTACACTATATAACAGGGAATCATGAAGAAATCAAGCAAGCGTGAAACAAAGTCATCACTTGGGCATGCTCGATAGCCAACCACATGACCTTAACCTAAGAGAGCATGCAAACCACATGATACCTATAAACGATTAACCCGCCCTAGTTCAATCGTTCACCAAGTGATGACTTCAGTATGGCTAAGAGAAAAACTTTTAAATGGGAAAAACTCTAAGTCCGAACCTCCGGGTTGAGACTTCCGCGTCGGAGGTGGGCGCACCTCCTATCCGAAAGATGATGAATCAGGGGTGTTCGGTCAGCAATGGTCGGATGCCCCGTCGTAGTCCAACTATGACAATCAAAGTCAAGACCTCCGGGTTGAGACTTTCCGCGAGTACAAGCATAAAGGAACACGGACCAAGCCGTACCGAGAGAATCGGTACTAGAGCCCTCGTGGTTCTACATTGAGAGAGCCCTCGTGGTTCTCATTAGGGGCTTTATGCAAGTCGTACTCAATACTGTGGTGTGAAGTATAAAGTATAGTCCTCGCCTGGTCCACGCTGCTTCGGCGGTCCTGGGTAAGAGAGTTAATTCTAGCTTGCCCTATAGTGGAATGAGGACACTTAATGCTTCGTCTTTTAGCGGCGGCTAGACTCCTCCTCACGGGGAACGAGTTGACGCGCACAGCGGCGGCTTACGCACTATGGCAATCATGGATGCCTGAAGATTCCGTGAAGTTCTCCCCTGGTCCACGCTGCCTCGGCAGTCCTGGGTAAAATGGAATATTTCCAGCTTGCCCTATAGTGGAAGAGGACTATCCAACAATACAAAGTCAAGACCTCCGGGTTGAGACTTTCCGCGTCGGTGGTGTCGCGCACCGCCTATCCGAAAGATGGTGTAACAGGGGTGTTCGATCAGCAATGGTCGGATGCCCCGTCATAGTCCAACTATGACAACCAAAGTCAAGACCTCCGGGTTGAGACTTTCCGCGTCCGGAGGTACGCGTACCGCCTACCCGAAAGATGGTGTGCTTCTGGGGTATTCGATGAGTCGGATACCCCGTCGTAGTCCAACTATGACAATCAAAGTCAAGACCTCCGGGTTGAGACTTCCGCGTCCGGAGGTACGCGTACCGCCTACCCGAAAGATGGTGTGCTTCTGGGGTATTCGATGAGTCGGATACCCCGTCGTAGTCCAACTATGACAATCAAAGTCAAGACCTCCGGGTTGAGACTTCCGCGTCCGGAGGTACGCGTACCGCCTACCCGAAAGATGGTGAATCAGGGGTGTTCGATCAGCAATGGTCGGATGCCCCGTCGTAGTCCAACTATGACAATCAAAGTCAAGACCTCCGGGTTGAGACTTCCGCGTCCGGAGGTACGCGTACCGCCTACCCGAAAGATGGTGTGCTTCTGGGGTATTCGATGAGTCGGATACCCCGTCGTAGTCCAACTATGACAATACAAAGTCAAGACCTCCGGGTTGAGACTTCCGCGTCCGGAGGTACGCGTACCGCCTACCCGAAAGATGGTGTGCTTCTGGGGTATTCGATGAGTCGGATACCCCGTCGTAGTCCAACTATGACAATCAAAGTCAAGACCTCCGGGTTGAGACTTTCTAAGAGTACAAGCATAAAGGAACACGGACCAAGCCGTACCGAGAGAATCGGTACTAGAGCCCTTGTGGTTCTACATTGAGAGAGCCCTCGTGGTTCTCATTAGGGGCTTTATGCAAGAAGTACTCAATACTGTGGTGTGAAGTATAAAGTATAGAGTCCTCCACTGGTCCACGCTGCTCCGGCGGTCCTGGGTAAGATAGTTCATTCTAGCTTGCCCTATGTGGAAGAGGACTCAATACCCTACCTGTTGAGCTTGAAACAAAGTCATCACTTGGGCATGCTCATATTGCCATACACAATTACATTATATTCGAATGAGCATGCAAGCGACCCTATATAGACCGAACCAAAACGATAGATACCGCCGTAGTTCACCCCCACCAAGTGATGACTTCAGTATGGCTAGTGTGTGAAGTATAAAGTATAGTCCTCCCCTGGTCCACACTGCTTCGGCGGTCCTGGGTAAGATAGTTAGTTCTAGCTTGCCCTATGTGGAAGAGGACACAATACTTAATACTTAGAGTACAAGCATAAAGGAACACGGACCAAGCCGTACCGAGAGAATCGGTACTAGAGCCCTCGTGGTTCTACATTGAGAGAGCCCTCGTGGTTCTCATTAGGGGCTTTATGCAAGTCGTACTCAATACTGTGGTGTGAAGTATAAAGTATAGAGTCCTCCACTGGTCCACGCTGCTCCGGCGGTCCTGGGTAAGATAGTTCATTCTAGCTTGCCCTATGTGGAAGAGGACTCAATACCCTACCTGTTGAGCTTGAAACAAAGTCATCACTTGGGCATGCTCATATTGCCATACAATATTCCATTATCTACTAATGAGCATGCAGCTATATGATTATAACCTGTAAACGATTACCCCGCCGTAGTTCAGCGCTTCAACCAAGTGATGACTTCAGTATGGCTAGTGTGTGAAGTATAAAGTATAGTCCTCCCCTGGTCCACACTGCTTCGGCGGTCCTGGGTAAGATAGTTAGTTCTAGCTTGCCCTATGTGGAAGAGGACACCATACTTAATACTGTGGTGTAATGAACAAAGTATAGTCCTCCACTGGTCCACGCTGCTTCGGCGGTCCTGGGTAAGATAGTTAGTTCTAGCTTGCCCTATGTGGAAGAGGGCATACAAGACAAAGTATAGTTCTCCCCTGGTCCACGCTGCTTCGGCGGTCCTGGGTAAGATAGTTAATTCTAGCTTGCCCTATGTGGAAGAGAGCATACATGAACCAAGAACGAAGGTTATGATCGAGGAATGATTCGACAACTAACCGATGGTATGAAATGTGAAGAATTCAAGCAAGCACACAATCAAGTCATCACTTGGGCATGCTCGATAGCCAACCTCATGACATTAACCTAGTAGAGCATGCGAAAACCAATATATATGTAAACGATGCCTCCCTAGTTCAGCGCTTCAACCAAGTGATGACTTCAGAATGGCTAAATCAAATCGGTTCAAACCATACCATCGGTATCCTATTGAAACACACAAGTCGATATCAAACCTCATGATTGTGTAGTCCTCCACTGGTCCACGCCGCTTCGGCCGTCCTGGGTAAAATGGAACATTCCAGCTTGCCCTATGTGGAAGAGGGCACATTACTCAATACTGTGGTGTGAAGTATAAAGTTCAGTTCTCCCCTGGTCCACGCTGCTTCGGCGGTCCTGGGTAAGATAGTTCATTCTAGCTTGCCCTATGTGGAAGAGGACACTTCATACTTCGTCTCTAAGCGGCGGCTTGACTCCTCCCTACGGGGAACGGGTTTACGCGCACAGCGGCGGCTTACGCACTATGGCAGTCATGGATGCCTTACGTTTCTATGAAAAGTGTGTTCCTCCCCTGGTCCACGCTGCTTCGGCAGTCCTGGGTAAGATAGTTAGTTCTAGCTTGCCCTATGTGGAAGAGGACACGTAGACTTACTGTGGTGTGAAGTATAAAGTTCAGTTCTCCCCTGGTCCACGCCGCTTCGGCCGTCCTGGGTAAAATGGATTCATCCAGCTTGCCCTATGTGGAATGAGGACACTTTATGCTTCGTCTCTAAGCGGCGGCTTGCTCCTCCCTACGGGGAACGGGTATACGCGCACAGCGGCGGCTTACGTTATGGCAGTCATGGATGCCTTACGTTTCCATGAAAAGTGTGTTCCTCCCCTGGTCCACGCTGCTTCGGCAGTCCTGGGTAAGATAGTTAGTTCTAGCTTGCCCTATGTGGAAGAGGACACGTAGACTTACTGTGGTGTGAAGTATAAGGTTCAGTTCTCCCCTGGTCCACGCCGCTTCGGCCGTCCTGGGTAAAATGGATTCATCCAGCTTGCCCTATGTGGAATGAGGACACTTTATGCTTCGTCTCTAAGCGGCGGCTTGCTCCTCCCTACGGGGAACGGGTATACGCGCACAGCGGCGGCTTACGCAAGTTAGTCACCCTCGGCAGTGGATCACTCGGCTCATGGATCGATGAAGACCGCAGCTAACTGCGCGTCATAATGTGAACTGCAGGACACATGAACATTG
>NW_026525098.1:0-25000 GCF_943734705.1 Anopheles coustani | reverse complement strand
TCGTCAAGGACTTGGAGTGCCGGGACGGGTTGGCGGATCCATCACTCTGAGTATGCCGGGTTGATACTTGGGGTTGGTTTGGTTTTGGTGACCCAATACTAGATGTACCATCTCGGTGGTATGTCAGTATCACCTATACTCCAGACCACTTGCATGGTTAGCAAGCGTTGTGATCTAATGGCCCAACCGGGCAAACACTTTGGGTTCGCAAGGACTTAGAGTGCCGGGACGGGTTGGCGGATCCAACACTCTGGGTACCTCCGGGTACTTGGGGTTGGTTGAGGACTTGGTGAACAAACACTTGATATACACTCTCCGGATGTACTTCGGGTGTCACCTGTTGTCCGAGACCACTTGCATGGTTAGCAAGCGTTGTGATTCAATGGCCCTACCGGGCAAACACTTTGGGTTCGCAAGGACTTGGAGTGCCGGGACGGGTTGGCGGATCCAACACTCTGGGTACCTCCGGGTACTTGGGGTTGGTTGAGGACTTGGTGAACAAACACTTGTTGTACACTCTCCGGATGTACTTCGGGTGTCACCTGTTGTCCGAGGCCACTTGCATGGTAGCAAGCGTTGTGATACAATGGCCCTACCGGGCAAACACTTTGGGTTCGCAAGGACTTGGAGTGCCGGGACGGGTTTGCGGATCCAACACTCTGGGTACCTCCGGGTACTTGGGGTTGGTTGAGGACTTGGTGAACAAACACTTGATATACACTCTTCGGATGTACTTCGGGTATCGCCTGTTGTCCGAGACCACTTGCATGGTTAGCAAGCGTTGTGGTCTAATGGCCCTACCGGGCAATCACTTTGGGTTCGCGAGGACTTAGAGTGCTGGTAGTGGTTGGCGGACCCAACACTCTGGGTACCTCCGGGTACTTGGGGTTGGTTGAGGACTTGGTGAACAAACACTTGTTGTACACTCTCCGGATGTACTTCGGGTGTCACCTGTTGTCCGAGACCACTTGCATGGTTAGCAAGCGTTGTGGTCTAATGGCCCTACCGGGCAAACACTTTATGTTCGCGAGGACTTGGAGTGCTGGTAGTGGTTGGCGGACCCAACACTCTGGGTACCTCCGGGTACTTGGGGTTGGTTGAGAACTTGGTGAAGATACCCCTGTCACCTTGTTCGAGGCCACTTGCATGGTCGCAAGCGTTGTGATACAATGGCCCTACCGGGCAAACACTTTGGGTTCGCAAGGACTTGGAGTGCCGGGACGGGTTGGCGGATCCAACACTCTGGGTACCTCCGGGTACTTGGGGTTGGTTGAGGACTTGGTGAGCAAACACTTGATATACGTTCTTCGGATGTACTTCGGGTGTCACCTGTTGTCCGAGGCCACTTGCATGGTCAACGGTTGAGGTGGTGATGGCGGGTCGGTGCTGTAGGGTGCCGGCCTGTTGGCTGCCTTGGCCGGGTTGGTTGGTTAACACTTGATTGGGCTTGCACCCGAGGGTAATGGCACTTGAAGGTGGGTACTGGCCGGCTGACCTGGTGTGATGGTTGGTTGGTGAACACTTGGCGGTACTTGCACTTGGCTGTGCTTGGACTTGAAGGTGGGATCCGGCTGGCCTAGGCCATTGGTGGTTGGTTGGTGGGTTAGCCCTTAGCTGGGCTGGCTGGCTGGCTGGCCATCGGTGGTGTGGTGTGGTGAGGTGTGTGGAGTCGAGCATCGCGCGCCGTTGCCTTCTTCGGAGTGTTGTAGGTACGCAAGTGCTTGCAATGCAAAGAGGTTGGTGATGGAGTGACATTGCCTTCACCATGGAGTTGCGGGTACTTAGGTACTTGCAAGGAGATGGTGGTATGGTGGTGTTGCGTGTGTGGTGTTCGATTAGAAAGATATAATTTCTAAGTCCGGATTAGTGCTGTCAGTGGGGCCGCCGCTAACAGGTCCTGCACGGCCACCGTGGGGCTTGACTTGGCGCTATTCCGGACTTGGGGCGATCACGATGTCCCCGTGCGGGACTTAGAAGATGGAAGAACACAAGTACCCTTATCCCATGACTTGTGAGCGATTGGCATACGTTACCACATGAAGAGAAAAATTGGCTAAGTCCCGGATCCATATTATATGAAGAGAAAAATTGGCTAAGTCCCGGATCCATATTATATGAAGAGAAATATCGGCTAAGTCCAGGATCCATATATAATAACCTAATAATCGGCTAAGTCCCGGATCCATATTATATGAAGAGAAAAATCGGCTAAGTCCAGGATCCATATATAATAACCTAATAATCGGCTAAGTCCAGGATCCATATATAATAACCTAATAACAGGCTAAGTCCAGGATCCATATTATATGAAGAGAAAAATCGGCTAAGTCCGAGATTGGGTCTGTCAGACATACACTTTCAAGATACCACACAAGCAAGCAAGATGGCCTAGTGATGGAACCATATAATATGAAGAGAAAAATCGGCTAAGTCCGAGATTGGGTCTGTCGGAAATACACTATCAAGTTACCACACAAGCAAGCAAGATGGCCTAATGATGGATCCATATGATATGAAGAGAAAAATCGGCTAAGTCCAGGATCCATATAATATGAAGAGAAAAATCGGCTAAGTCCCAGATTGGGTCTGTCAGAAATACACTTCCAAGTTACCACACAAGCAAGCAAGATGGCCTAGTGATGGATCCATATGATATGAAGAGAAAAATCGGCTAAGTCCCAGATTGGGTCTGTCAGAAATACACTTCCAAGTTGCCACACAAGCAAGCAAGATGGCCTAGTGATGGATCCATATGATATGAAGAGAAAAATCGGCTAAGTCCAGGATCCATATAATATGAAGAGAAAAATCGGCTAAGTCCCAGATTGGGTCTGTCAGAAATACACTTCCAAGTTACCACACAAGCAAGCAAGATGGCCTAGTGATGGATCTATATGATATGAAGAGAAAAATCGGCTAAGTCCCAGATTGGGTCTGTCAGAAATACACTTCCAAGTTACCACACAAGCAAGCAAGATGGCCTAGTGATGGATCCATATGATATGAAGAGAAAAATCGGCTAAGTCCAGGATCCATATAATATGAAGAGAAAAATCGGCTAAGTCCCAGATTGGGTCTGTCAGAAATACACTTCCAAGTTACCACACAAGCAAGCAAGATGGCCTAGTGATGGATCCATATGATATGAAGAGAAAAATCGGCTAAGTCCAGGATCCATATAATATGAAGAGAAAAATCGGCTAAGTCCCAGATTGGGTCTGTCAGAAATACACTTCCAAGTTACCACACAAGCAAGCAAGATGGCCTAGTGATGGATCCATATGATATGAAGAGAAAAATCGGCTAAGTCCCAGATTGGGTCTGTCAGACATACACTATCAAGTTACCACACAAGCAAGCAAGATGGCCTAGTGATAAATCCATATGATATGAAGAGAAAAATCGGCTAAGTCCCAGATTGGGTCTGTCAGAAATACACTTCCAAGTTACCACATGAGCAAGCAAGTTACCACATGAAGAGAAAGCCGGCAAAGTCTGGGAATGTTACCACATGAACTGGAAAATGGGCAAAAACCTACCTTCACAGGGAACGTGAATAAGTAAGGCTGTAGACATCGGATCGACAAGCCAAAGACTGATATGGAAAGGAAATGAGTAGTACTAGCTTTCCTGAGAGTTGCAGAGCTTAGACTGCATATGAACGAAAGTTATTAAGCGTCAAAGTCAGAGAAGTTACCCAAAGGAACACAAGTTCCAACTTAGAGCATGTATACCGCCTAGACGGTAAGAGGTACGGCCAGGCTGAGGAATAAGGAAATGTTGGCCAACATGTTCCCTAACTATCCCCCGAAGACCGCAAAGCAATCCAACATCAACCAAGAAAGTTATAGCCCGATCAAGGAAACACCTACTTTGCACCGATATTGCACCAAATACATGTACCAAGCACCTTCGGTTGCATACCTGCAGGGGTTTACCATAGTAGGCCATGGAAGACCGATATACCGAACATAATCACTTTCTATCTCCTCGGGTGTTTGAGATAGCGCTTTGCGGTACAAGAACGAAAGTTAGACTTTATCTTGGTGCATCTTTTTGCCCAAGATCACAAGACCCTATCTACCAAGGCAAGAAAGTTGTGTGGGGACAAAATGTCCAAAAGTGCCCAAAGTGGCACACTTGAACCATATATTCGAGAAAAACACAAGTGTGGGCCCGAGCTAGCAAGTTGAAATGTTCTGACCGTCAGTAGCCCTAGTTGAGGTGCACTTATCATTATATGAGGCCAACGTGCCAGCTAGTCTCTAAAGGGGCGATATGGGTGTTCCAAGGTTTGTACCCAATTGAGGAAAAAACAGGGTAAGGTACGGTGTACCGCGAATAACTCGGGCTATAGATGTCCGATCGATGAGTTTGGCATATGTATGGAAAGGTCTCGACGAGACCTAACTACCCTGAAAGTATGAAGGCAAAGACTTGAATGACCGGGAAGTTATTAAGTGCACAAGTGGTAAAGTTGCACCAAAGTCCATGTTACCCGAAGTGGTACATGAACACCCAATATTCGACCAAAACACAAGTTTAGAGACGAGCTAGCAAGCTATATTGTTCAGACCGTCAGTAGCCCGCATCAAGACACGCATTTCATTATATTGAGCCTAGCCGCTAGCTCGACTCGAAGTCGGTCATATGGTTGGTTGATGGTTTGGACCGACCACGTGGTGTACCAAGGTGATGTACCTTTCATGAATTAAAACTCTGGCTGTATGGCACTGAGCGACAAGCTAAGGTGTGATTTGGAATAGTCTTGAGTGGGACTATTTAGGAAAAATGCGAACAAAAAATCACAAAGTCCTTGGGCGAAGCTATTAGCGAAACATAGAGCAAATTGGTACCAAAAACTATGGAAATGGGACTTGAGTCAAAAATAACCGCAAGTTGGAGAAGAGATAGCAAGCTTGCGTAGAACAATTATATTTGGTGCATGGTATCACCAACAAAAAAGTATATGGGGCCAAGGTGCTGGCTGGCCTCCAAAGTGGAGATATGGGCGATCCAAAGTTTGTACCCAAGTACGAACAAGTATGGAAAAAACAGGGTAAGGTACCAAGTACCATTAATAACTTCGGCTGTAGATGGCCGAGCGAGGCAAACGGCTCACCGTTGGAAAGGTCTTGGGGAGACCTATCTACCCTGAAAGTTTCATGAGGCTGAGTTGAAAGACCACGGAGATATTAGGTGATGATGGTCCAATTCGGGGACCAAGTCGCAGGAAATGGCGCTTGACCAAAATCACCCTTGGAAGGTGAATACCGGCTTACCGGTAAGAGATAGCGACTTGGCGTAGAATATTCATAAGTTGGGCGTGTAGAGACGCAACTTTTATTATATGGGGCCAACCCGGTCAGGGTGCTCCAAGTCGGTCGTTTGGTTGGTTTATGGTTTGGGCCGACCACGTGGTGTGCCAAGTTGAGGTACCTTTCATGAATTATAACTTGGTCAGTTTGCCACCGAGCGACAAGCTGCGGTGTGTTTTGGAATGGTCTTGAGTGGGACTATCAAGGAAAAATACCAATCGAAAATCAGCTTGTCCATGGCCGAAGCTATTAGTGAAACATATAGCAAAATGGGTCCAAAAACGAATGAAATGGGAATTGGACCAAGAATAACGGCAAGTTGGAGAAGAGATAGCAAGCTTGCGTAGAACAATTATATTTGGTGCATGGTATCACCAACAAAAAAGTATATGGGGCCAAGGTGCTGGCTGGCCTCCAAAGTGGAGATATGGGCGATCCAAAGTTTGTACCCAAGTACGAACAAGTATGGAAAAAACAGGGTAAGGTACCAAGTACCATTAATAACTTCGGCTGTAGATGGCCGAGCGAGGCAAACGGCTCACCGTTGGAAAGGTCTTGGGGAGACCTATCTACCCTGAAAGTTTTATGAGGCTGAGTTGAAAGACCACGGAGATATTAGGTGATGATGGTCCAATTCGGGGACCAAGTCGCAGGAAATGGCACTTGACCAAAATCACCCTTGGAAGGTGAATACCGGCTTACCGGTAAGAGATAGCGACTTGGCGTAGAATATTCATAAGTTGGGCGTGTAGAGACGCAACTTTCATTATATGGGGCCAACCCGGTCGGGGTGCTCTAAGTCGGTCGTTTGGTCGGTTTATGGTTTGGGCCGACCACGTGGTGTACCAAGTTGAGGTACCTTTCATGAATTATAACTCGGTCAGTTTGCCACCGAGCGACAAGCTGCGGTGTGTTTTGGAATGGTCTTGAGTGGGACTATCAAGGAAAAATACCAATCGAAAATCAGCTTGTCCATGGCCGAAGCTATTAGTGAAACATATAGCAAAATGGGTCCAAAAACGAATGAAATGGGAATTGGACCAAGAATAACGGCAAGTTGGAGAAGAGATAGCAAGTTGGCGTAGAACAATTATATTTGGTGCATGGCATGACCAACAAAAAAGTATATGGGGCCAAGGTGCTAGCTGGCCTCCAAAGTGGAGATATGGGCGATCCAAAGTTTGTACTCAAGTACGAACAAGTATGGAAAAAACAGGGTAAGGTACCAAGTACCAATAATAACTTCGGCTGTAGATGGCCGAGCGAGGCAAACGGCTCACCGTTGGAAAGGTCTTGGGGAGACCTATCTACCCTGAAAGTTTTATGAGGCTGAGTTGAAAGACCACGGAGATATTAGGTGATGATGGTCCAATTCGAGGACCAAGTCGCAGGAAATGGCACTTGACCAAAATCACCCTTGGAAGGTGAATACCGGCTTACCGGTAAGAGATAGCGACTTGGCGTAGAATATTTATATGTTGGACGTTGGAAGACGCAACTTTCATTATATGGGGGCAACCCAGTCAGGGTGCTCCAAGTCGGTCGTTTGGTCGGTTTATGTTTTGGGCCGACCACGTGGTGTACCAAATTGAGGTACCTTTCATGAATTATAACTCGGTCAGTTTGCCACCGAGCGACGAGTTGCGGGGTGTTTTGGAATGATTTTGAGTGGAACTATCAAGGAAAAATAAAAATAGAAAATCAGCTTGTCCATGGCCGAAGCTATTAGTGAATCATATAGCAAAATGGGTCCAAAAACGAACGAAATGGGACTTGGACCAAGAATAACGGCAAGTTGGAGAAGAGATAGCTAGTTGGCGTAGAACAATTATAAACTGTGCATGGTATGACCAACAAAAAAGTATATGTGGCCCAGGCGGTAGCTGGCCTCCAAAGTGGAGATATGGGTGATTCATGGTTTGCACCCAAGTATGGCAAAAACTGGTAGAGGTACCTTTCATGAATTATAACTCAGGCTGTATGGCACTTAGCGGGACGCTTGACTCTGGTATGGAATAGTCCTGAGTGGGACTATCAAGGAAAAATACGAACAAAAAATAACCATGTCCACGGACGAAGGTATTAGCGAAACTTAGAGCGAAATTGCGACCAAGTCGCTGGAAATGGCCCTTGAACCAAGTATACCGTCAAGGCGGTACGAGATAGCGAGTTGACGTAGAACATTTATAAGTTTGCCTTTACGAGACAAAAGTTTAGTTATATGGGGTCAACCCGCCCAGGGTTGTCCAAGTCGGTCATATGGCTGATCGAAATTTTCGACCAAGTACTGAGAAAACAGGGTAAGGTACCAAGTACCTCGAATAACTTCGGCTGTAGATGTCCGAGCGAAGCAAACGGCATAGCGTTGGAAAGGTCTTGAAGTGCTCTAAACACCCTGAAAGTATGAGAACGCTATCTGGAAAACTTGTGGAGATATTAGCGAAACATAGGGCCCAAAAGATACCAAGTCGCAGGAAATGGGCCCTCCAAGAACACCCTAAAATCCCAATTACGGCTAAGTTGCAGGCCAGCTAGCGAAGTGAAATGTTCTAGACATAACTAGAACACGTTGATGCGCAACTTTTTGAATCAGAACTTTTTTCGATATCTGGCCCCCAAAGGGGGGATATGGGCGATCCAAGGATTTTTCCAAGTTTCGGTACTTTTTACGGTATCGCTCATAGCTCCGGCTGTATGCAAGCAAATGGCAATCTAAGACATGATTTGGAAAGGTATTGAGTAGTACTAACTTACGTTAGAACACAGCGAAGCGCTATCGGTTCATGGCAAGGCCGATATAAGCAGTCAAAAATGAAAAATGTTGACAAAATGAACAAAAATTACTTTGGTACGCGAATAGCGGCCAGGGATGAAGAGGTACGAAGGTATGGTGGAATAATTATAATTAGGAATTGGTACGATCTATAAGTTTGCCGAAGACCGCAAAGCGCTCAGACCCATAGAAAGTGGCCATTTGGGCCGAACAGTGCGTGCAAAGAGGTGAAAAAGCAAAAATTGCACTTTGTGGGGCGATTTGCGGGGGGAAGGAGGGGTCGGAGGGGTAAATGTCTCATGGCCAAAAAGTCTTATCTCATCAAGATCTAAAACATTGCCGAAGACCGCAAAGCGCTAGCTCGCAATCGGAAAATCGCGATTTTGAAAATTTTCTAAGTGTTGGGCCCCCTAAGGAAAGGTAACAAAAATCACCTTTGGTCCCAATTTTGAGCATGAAGGAGTCGTTTCCGAGGCATGGTGTCTTCGGCAAAAAGTTTCATCTACTCGAGTACTTACGACTAGTCAAATAAAAAATTGAGAAACACAAACGGTATGGCTATGCCGAAGCTCGATACACCCGAAAAAATCCCAAAAAAGTCGAAAATGTCGAAAAATGAGAAAACCCTATATTCGTACTCTACTCGAGCCCTAAATATTGAAAAGTGAAACCCGCGATCGATTTGGAACAAAAAATTGACCTAGGCAAAGTTGTATGACGGTCCGCACCTTTGAAAAATCTGGTAAGTGTATTTTAGACAGACTCGAAAAAAGTCGCCCCAAGTCCCCTTACGTTGAAAATCCGAAAAAGTCGAAATTGTTGAAAATGTTAAAAAGCCTCTTTTGGTGGTCCATGGCACCCCTAGATATTGAAAAGTGAGGTCCGCGGCCAATCCGGAAGAAAAAGTTAGCTAGGCAAACTTGTTTGTCGGTCGATACAAAAAACGGCTCGGTGAGTGTATTTTCGACAGGCTTCAAAAAACAATCCTTTCTCCATACAATTTCAATCGATTTTTAAAATTTCGAGATAGCGCTTTGAAGTCTTCGGCAATAATGTAGAAATCGGGTTTTTAAACACATTTTACTTTTGGGTTTTTTTCGATCCGTCGCTTGGTTCGCCCGCAATCGCGAGAAAACGAAAAAACACGTTTACAAAATTCGTCCGGAATTTTGTGATCGCCGTCCATACATTTTCGATCGATTTTTAAAATTTCGAGATAGCGCTTTGGTGTCTTCGGCAATAATGTAGAAATCGGGTTTTTAAACACATTTTACTTTTGGGTTTTTTTCGATCCGACGCTTAGTTCGCGCGCAATCGAGAGAAAACGGAAAAACACGTTTACAAAATTCGTCCGGAATTTTGTGATCGCCGTCCATACATTTTCGATCGATTTTTAAAATTTCGAGATAGCGCTTTGGTGTCTTCGGCAATAATGTAGAAATCGGGTTTTTAAACACATTTTACTTTTGGGTTTTTTTCGATCCGTCGCTTGGTTCGCCCGCAATCGCGAGAAAACGGAAAAATACGTTTACAAAATTCCGGACGAATTTTGTGATCGCCGTCCATACATTTTCGATCGATTTTTAAAATTTCGAGATAGCGCTTTGGTGTCTTCGGCAATAATGTAGAAATCGGGTTTTTAAACACATTTTACTTTTGGGTTTTTTTCGATCCGACGCTTAGTTCGCCCGCAATTGAGAGAAAACGGAAAAACACGTTTACAAAATTCCGGACGAATTTTGTGAACGCTCTCCATACATTTTCACCTTTGGGTCGTGAATACCGGCTGACCGGTAAGAGATAGCGACTTGTCGTAGAATATTTATATGTTGGACGTTGGAAGACGCAACTTTCATTATATGGGAGCAACCCGGTCAGGGTGCTCCAAGTCGGTCGTTTGGTCGGTTTACGGTTTGGGCCGACCATGTGCTGTACCAGGTTGAGGTACTTTTCATGAATTATAACTCGGTCAGTTTGCCTCCGAGCGACAATCTACGGTGTGATTTGGAATGGTCCTGAGTTCGACTATCAAGGAAAAATACGCAAAGAAATTCAGCATGTTGGTGGGCGAAGCTATTAGCGAAACATGGAGCAACAAGGGTCCAAAAACGAATGAAATGGGACTTGGACCAAGAATAACGGCAAGTTGGAGACGAGTTAGCAAGTTGGTGTAGAACAATTATATTTGGTGCATGGTATGACCAACAAAAAAGTATATGAGGCCAAGGTGCTGGCTGGCCTCCAAAGTGGAGATATGGGCGATCCAAAGTTTGTACCCAAGTACGAACAAGTATGGAAAAAACAGGGTAAGGTACCAAGTACCATTAATAACTTCGGCTGTAGATGGCCTAGCGAGGCAAAGCGCATATCGTTGGAAAGGTCTTGGGAAGACCTATCTACCCTGAAAGTTTCATGACGCTGAATTGAAAGATCACGGAGATATTAGGTGATGATGGTCCAATTCGGGGACCAAGTCGCAGGAAATGGCACTTGCCCAAAATCACCCTTGGAAGGTGAATACCGGCTGACCGGTACGAGATAGCGACTTGTCGTAGAATATTTATATGTTGGACGTTGGAAGACGCAACTTTCATTATATGGGAGCAACCCGGTCAGGGTGCTCCAAGTCGGTCGTTTGGTCGGTTTATGTTTTGGGCCGACCACGTGGTGTACCAAATTGAGGTACCTTTCATGAATTATAACTCGGTCAGTTTGCCACCGAGCGACGAGTTGCGGGGTGTTTTGGAATGGTTTTGAGTGGAACTATCAAGGAAAAATAAAAATAGAAAATCAGCTTGTCCATGGCCGAAGCTATTAGTGAATCATATAGCAAAATGGGTCCAAAAACGAACGAAATGGGACTTGTACCAAGAATAACGGCAAGTTGGAGAAGAGATAGCAAGTTGGCGTAGAACAATTATAAACTGTGCATGGTATGACCAACAAAAAAGTATATGTGGCCCAGGCGGTAGCTGGCCTCCAAAGTGGAGATATGGGTGATTCATGGTTTGCACCCAAGTATGGCAAAAACTGGTAGAGGTACCTTTCATGAATTATAACTCAGGCTGTATGGCACTTAGCGGGACGCTTGACTCTGTTATGGAATAGTCCTGAGTGGGACTATCAAGGAAAAATACGAACAAAAAATAACCATGTCCACGGACGAAGGTATTAGCGAAACTTAGAGCGAAATTGCGACCAAGTCGCTGGAAATGGCCCTTGAACCAAGTATACCGTCAAGGCGGTACGAGATAGCGAGTTGACGTAGAACATTTATAAGTTTGCCTTTACGAGACAAAAGTTTAGTTATATGGGGTCAACCCGCCCAGGGTTGTCCAAGTCGGTCATATGGCTGATCGAAATTTTCGACCAAGTACTGAGAAAACAGGGTAAGGTACCAAGTACCTCGAATAACTTCGGCTGTAGATGTTCGAGCGAAGCAAACGGCATAGCGTTGGAAAGGTCTTGAAGTGCTCTAAACACCCTGAAAGTATGAGAACGCTATCTGGAAAACTCGTGGAGATATTAGCGAAACATAGGGCCCAAAAGATACCAAGTCGCAGGAAATGGGCCCTCCAAGAACACCCTAAAATCCCAATTACGGCTAAGTTGCAGGCCAGCTAGCGAAGTGAAATGTTCTAGACATAACTAGAACACGTTGATGCGCAACTTTTTGAATCAGATTTTTTTTCGATATCTGGCCCCCAAAGGGGGGATATGGGCGATCCAACGATTTTTCCAAGTTTCGGTACTTTTTACGGTATCGCTCATAGCTCCGGCTGTATGCAAGCAAATGGCAATCTAAGACATGATTTGGAAAGGTATTGAGTAGTACTAACTTACGTTAGAACACAGCGAAGCGCTATCGGTTCATGGCAAGGCCGATATAAGCAGTCAAAAATGAAAAATGTTGACAAAATGAACAAAAATTACCTTGGTACGCGAATAGTGGCCAGGGATGAAGAGGTACGAAGGTGGTGGGGAATAATTATAATTAGGAATTGGTACGATCTATAAGTTTGCCGAAGACCGCAAAGCGCTCAGACCCATAGAAAGTGGCCATTTGGGCCGAACAGTGCGTGCAAAGAGGTGAAAAAGCAAAAATTGCACTTTGTGGGGCGATTTGCGGGGGGAAGGAGGGGTCGGAGGGGTAAATGTCTCATGGCCAAAAAGTCTTATCTCATCAAGATCTAAAACATTGCCGAAGACCGCAAAGCGCTAGCTCGCAATCGGAAAATCGCGATTTTGAAAATTTTCTAAGTGTTGGGCCCCCTAAGGAAAAGTAACAAAAATCACCTTTGGCCCCAATTTTGAGCATGAAGGAGTCGTTTCCGAGGCATGGTGTCTTCGGCAAAAAGTTTCATCTACTCGAGTACTTACGACTAGTCAAATAAAAAATTGAGAAACACAAACGGTATGGCTATGCCGAAGCTCGATACACCCGAAAAAATCCCAAAAAAGTCGAAAATGTCGAAAAATGAGAAAACCCTATATTCGTACTCTACTCGAGCCCTAAATATTGAAAAGTGAAACCCGCGATCGATTTGGAACAAAAAATTGACCTAGGCAAAGTTGTATGACGGTCCGCACCTTTGAAAAATCTGGTAAGTGTATTTTAGACAGACTCGGAAAAAGTCGCCCCGAGTCCCCTTACATTAAAAATCCGAAAAAGTCAAAATTGTTGAAAATGTTAAAAAGCCTCTTTTGGTGGTCTATGGCACCCCTAGATAATGAAAAGTGAGGTCCGCGGCCAATCCGGAAGAAAAAGTTAGCTAGGCAAACTTGTATGTCGGTCGATACAAAAAACGGCTCGGTGAGTGTATTTTCGACAGGCTTCAAAAAACAATCCTTTCTCCATACAATTTCAATCGATTTTTAAAATTTCGAGATAGCGCTTTGGTGTCTTCGGCAATAATGTAGAAATCGGGTTTTTAAACACATTTTACTTTTGGGTTTTTTTCGATCCGTCGCTTGGTTCGCCCGCAATCGCGAGAAAACGAAAAAACACGTTTACAAAATTCCGGACGAATTTTGTGATCGCCGTCCATACATTTTCGATCGATTTTTAAAATTTCGAGATAGCGCTTTGGTGTCTTCGGCAATAATGTAGAAATCGGGTTTTTAAACACATTTTACTTTTGGGTTTTTTTCGATCCGTCGCTTGGTTCGCCCGCAATCGCGAGAAAACGAAAAAACACGTTTACAAAATTCGTCCGGAATTTTGTGATCGCCGTCCATACATTTTCGATCGATTTTTAAAATTTCGAGATAGCGCTTTGGTGTCTTCGGCAATAATGTAGAAATCGGGTTTTTAAACACATTTTACTTTTGGGTTTTTTTCGATCCGTCGCTTGGTTCGCCCGCAATCGCGAGAAAACGGAAAAATACGTTTACAAAATTCCGGACGAATTTTGTGATCGCCGTCCATACATTTTCGATCGATTTTTAAAATTTCGAGATAGCGCTTTGGTGTCTTCGGCAATAATGTAGAAATCGGGTTTTTAAACACATTTTACTTTTGGGTTTTTTTCGATCCGACGCTTAGTTCGCCCGCAATTGAGAGAAAACGGAAAAACACGTTTACAAAATTCCGGACGAATTTTGTGAACGCTCTCCATACATTTTCACCTTTGGGTCGTGAATACCGGCTGACCGGTAAGAGATAGCGACTTGTCGTAGAATATTTATATGTTGGACGTTGGAAGACGCAACTTTCATTATATGGGAGCAACCCGGTCAGGGTGCTCCAAGTCGGTCGTTTGGTCGGTTTACGGTTTGGGCCGACCATGTGCTGTACCAGGTTGAGGTACTTTTCATGAATTATAACTCGGTCAGTTTGCCTCCGAGCGACAATCTACGGTGTGATTTGGAATGGTCCTGAGTTCGACTATCAAGGAAAAATACGCAAAGAAATTCAGCATGTTGGTGGGCGAAGCTATTAGCGAAACATGGAGCAACAAGGGTCCAAAAACGAATGAAATGGGACTTGGACCAAGAATAACGGCAAGTTGGAGACGAGTTAGCAAGTTGGTGTAGAACAATTATATTTGGTGCATGGTATGACCAACAAAAAAGTATATGAGGCCAAGGTGCTGGCTGGCCTCCAAAGTGGAGATATGGGCGATCCAAAGTTTGTACCCAAGTATGGCAAAAACTGGTGGAGGTACCTTTCATGAATTACTGCTCAGGCTGTATGGCACTTAGCGGGACGCTTGGCTCTGGTATGGAATAGTCTTGAGTGGGACTATCAAGGAAAAATACGAACAAAAAATCACCATGTCCACGGACGAAGGTATTAGCGAAACTTAGAGCGAAATTGCGACCAAGTCGCTGGAAATGGCCCTTGGACCAAGTATACCGTCAAGGCGGTACGAGATAGCGAGTTGACGTGGAATATTTATAAGTTTGCCTCCACGAGACGAAAGTTTAGTTATATGGGGCCAACCCGCTCAGGGTTGTCCAAGTCGGTCATATGGCTGATCGAAATTTTCGACCAAGTACTGAGAAAACAGGGTAAGGTACCGTGTACCTCGAATAACTTTGGCTGTAGATGTCCGAGCGAGGCAAACGGCATAGCGTTGGAAAGGTCTTGAGGTGTTCTAGGCACCCTGAAAGTTTGAAAAGGCTATCTGGAAAACTCGTGGAGATATTAGAGAAACATTGGGCCCAAAAGATACCAAGTCGCAGGAAATGGGCCCTCCAAGAACACCCTAAAATCCCAATTACGGCTAAGTTGCAGGCCAGCTAGCGAAGTGAAATGTTCTAGGCATAACTAGAACACGTTAATGCGCAACTTTTTGAATCAGAACTTTTTTCGATATCTGGCCCCCAAAGGGGGGATATGGGCGATCAAAGGATTTTTTCAAGTTTCGGTACTTTTTACGGTATCGCTCATAGCTCCGGCTGTATGCAAGCAAATGACAATCTAAGACATGATTTGGAAAGGTATTGAGCAGTACTAACTTACGTTAGAACACAGCGAAGCGCTATCGGTTCATGGCAAGGCCGATATAAGCAGTCAAAGATGAAAAATGTTGACAAAATGAACAAAAATTACCTTGGTACGCGAATAGCGGCCAGGGATGAAGAGGTACGAAGGTGGTGTAGAACAATTATAATTAGGGCTTGGTACGCTCTAAAAGTTTGCCGAAGACCGCAAAGCGCTCAGACCCATAGAAAGTGGCCATTTGGGCCGAACAGTGCGTGCAAAGAGGTGAAAATGCAAAAATTGCACTTTGGGGGGCGATTTGCGGGGGGAAGGAGGGGTCGGAGGGCAAAATGTCCCTTGACCAAAAAGTCTTATCTCGTCGAGATCTACAACATTGCCGAAGACCGCAAAGCGCTAGCTCGCAATCGAAAAATCGAGAATTTGAAAATTTTCTAAGTCTTGGGCTCCCTAAGGAAAAGTTTCAAAAATCACGTTTGTCCCCAATTTTGAAGGGGAAGGAGTCGGTTCCGGGGCATGGTGTCTTCGGCAAAAAGTCTTATCTTTTTGCGTACTTTCGACTAGTTCAATAAAAATTTTTGACCCAAAATTTGTTCGGCGGACCCCTAGGTCGAAAAACCCGAAAAAAGTCGAAAAAAGTCGAAAATGTCGAAAAATGAGAAAACCTCATATTCGGACTCTACACGAGCCCCAGATATTGAAAAGTGAAATCCGCGGTCGATTTGGAACAAAAAATTGACCTAGGCAAAGTTGTATGGAGGTAGGGACCCCTGAGAAAAAAGTTTGGTCCCGAGGCTCCTTGGACCACCAAGTCCCTAGGTCGGACCAAAATCGGAAAAAATCCGACCAAAGTCGAAAGTGTCGAAAATTTTAAAAAACCCCTTTTGGGGCCCTATGGCCTCCCTAGATAATGAAAAGTGAGGTCCGCGGCCGATCCGGAAGAAAAACTTGACCTAGGCAAACTTGTATGACGGTGGGGACCCAAAAAAATTTCGATGAGTGTAGTTTAGACAGGCCGGAAAATGTATCGGTGGTCCGTATCAAGGGACGTCTTTTAGTTCTATGGGGTGGTGGTCGTCGAACAAAGTC
Source organism: Anopheles coustani (assembly GCF_943734705.1). Classification (NCBI taxonomy): domain Eukaryota; kingdom Metazoa; phylum Arthropoda; class Insecta; order Diptera; family Culicidae; genus Anopheles; species Anopheles coustani. Next base: position 8,874 of record NW_026525098.1, on the reverse strand, counting down.
GCCTAGGTCGACCACCAGAAAGACCAGTCGTGTTGTAATGGATGTTTTGGCCACTTTGCTAGGGAAACCTAGTAGGTCGAAGCAAATTTGGGGTTCGAGATGAGTTGGTGAAAGTTGGTCCAACCTAGGTGTGCTTGGTGGAGGTTGACCATGAAAGTAGAGCATGATGGGAATGACCATAACTTTGGTTCTAGATGTCGGATCGGTACACTTTTGGCAGTTTTGGAAAGGTGAAGGCCTGCTCTAGCTATGTATCCTACCAAGCTGAGCGCCTACTAGTGACCCGGAGGAGGTATTAGGGGTCAAAGGCAAAAAGGGGTACCCTAAAGTGCATGTGACCAAGAAAATGGGAAAAACGGTATCGCCTATAGCTCAGGCTGTATGGCTCGGATCGGAAAGCTTGGATATGCGTTGGAAAGGTCTTGACGAGCGCTAGCTATGTGTCCTACCAAGCGAAGCGCTAGGTGTTGAGCAAGTCGGTCATATTAGAGGGCAAAGGTGAAAAATGGTGGTTTAGAGGCGAAAATTCACCTTATGATCGAAAATAGCGGGCGAACGATAAGAGCTACGAACACGGCGTAGAACAATCATAAGTACGTTACCACAAGACCTAACTTTGGCCAATATAAAGCGAGAAGATCGGAGGTACCCATCAGGGTGATATGGCTGGTTCAAAGTTGGACCAAAACGAGACTTGAGAAATGGGTTGAAACACGGTATCGCGAATAACTCAGGCTGTATGGAACGGATCGACAAGCTAAGATCAGTGTTGGAAAGGTCGAACCGAGCGACAACTATAATCCCAAACAACCGAAGCGCTAAGTGTTGAGCAAAACTGAGTTATTAAGCGACAAAGTGGAAAAATAATACCAAAATTTCCAAAAATCACACAAGACCAAGAATACCGAGCAGGCGGTAAGAGATAGCGGGTTGACGTAGAATACTTATAAGTTTGCCTCTACGAGACCTAAAAGTCGTCCATAGAGAGCGAGAAGATCGGACCACTCTGGAAGGGTGATACGAGTGGTCAAAAATTGGCAAAAATGAAACATGGCTAAAATGGATTTGACTTGTGCACCGTATAGCTCCGGCTGTATGGCATGGATTGTTAAGCTAGGATATGTTTTGGAAAGGTAACACCCAGCGCTAGATACGACTAGAAGAAAGCAAAGCGCTAACTAGCATGATTTGGAAGTTATTAAGTGTCAAAGTCGAAAAATGTTACCAAAATTGAAACTCGAGTACATTGGGCCAAAAAGTACAAGTTGTGAAATTTGGACTTACGAGTAAAATACCGAGCAGGCGGTAAGAGATAGAGACTTGGTGTAGAACAATTATATGTTGGGCATGTTATAACCTATATTTGGCCCGAACATAGTGACGAGATCGGTGGTACCCAAAAGGGTGGTACAGGTGTTAGATGGTTTTCCCAGAGCATAAGCTCCACATGATATGGAAAACGGGAAACATCATAACTTCGGCTGTATGGCATGGAATGGAACGAACAAGGTATCGATGGAAAGAGAAAAGGTAGCGCTAACTATAATTCCTACCAAGCAAAGCGCTAGCATGTGACCGTTCGGGTGTTATTGTGAGTCAAAGTCAGAAATTGTTACCACGAGAGGCGAAAATCCGACTAAGTCCAAAAATACCGGGCTGGCGGTAAGAGATACGGCTTGGCCGTAGAACATTTATAAGTTGGCCAAGACAAGACCTAAGTTTCGTCCATAGACGACAAGAAGATCGAAGATACCTGAAGGTGAGATATGGGCGTCCCAAAGTGGGCCTTTGAAAAAGTGACAAACTTCCCTTATAACAGCATACACCAAATATCTCTGGCTCTATGGCACCGAATAAGAAGTTGAGGTCAGCGATAGAAAGGTGATAGTCAGCGCTAAATATCATACGAACAGAGTGAAGCGCTAAAGGGAAAGGATCTTGGTGATATAAGGTGACAAAGTCGAGAAAAGTTGCCTCAAAATCATGAAAAATGTGAAAAAATGGCTAAGTCCCGGGTGCCTTAAGGGCAGGTTGATCGAATGTACCGAGCTGGCGGTACGAGATAGAGACTTGGTGTAGAACAATTATATGTTTGGCATGGCAAGACCTACATTTGGTCAATACAAAGTGAGAAGATCAAAGAAACCCGTAAGGGTGATATTGGTGTCCAAAGGTAAAAAGCACTAAGTCTTGGGAAACTTATATGAAGAAAAAGGACCCTGATGGGTCATATAGGATGGATCGAAAAATCGGCTAAGTCCCAAAATGGGGATGTCAGAACTACACTCAAATGTTACCACACCAAGCAAGGCAAACTTATATGAAGCAAAGGACCCTGATGGGTCATATGGTATTGGTCGAAAAATCGGCTAAGTCCCAAAATGGGGATGTCAGAACTACACTCATGTGTTACCACACCAAGCAAGGCAAACTTATATGAAGCAAAGGACCCTGATGGGTCATATGGTATTTTACGAAAAATCGGCTAAGTCCCAAAATGGTGATGTCAGAACTACACTAAAATGTTACCACACCAAGCAAGGCAAACTTATATGAAGGCAAGGACCCTGATGGGTCATATGGTATTTTACGAAAAATCGGCTAAGTCCCAAAATGGTGATGTCAGAACTACACTAAAATGTTACCACACCAAGCAAGGCAAACTTATATGAAGGCAAGGACCCTGATGGGTCATATGGTATTTTACGAAAAATCGGCTAAGTCCCAAAATGATGATGTCAGAACTACACTCAAATGTTACCACACCAAGCAAGGCAAACTTATATGAAGGCAAGGACCCTGATGGTTCATATGGTATTGATCGAAAAATCGGCTAAGTCCCAAAATGGGGATGTCAGAACTACACTCATGTGTTACCACATCAAGCAAGGCAAACTTATATGAAGCAAAGGACCCTGATGGGTCATATGGTATTGATCGAAAAATCGGCTAAGTCCCAAAATGGGGATGTCAGAACTACACTCAAATGTTACCACACCAAGCAAGGCAAACTTATATGAAGGCAAGGACCCTGATGGGTCATATGGTATTTTACGAAAAATCGGCTAAGTCCCAAAATGGGGATGTCAGAACTACACTCAAATGTTACCACACCAAGCAAGGCAAACTTATATGAAGGCAAGGACCCTGATGGGTCATATGGTATTTTACGAAAAATCGGCTAAGTCCCAAAATGGGGATGTCAGAACTACACTCAAATGTTACCACACCAAGCAAGGCAAACTTATATGAAGCAAAGGACCCTGATGGGTCATATGGTATTTTACGAAAAATCGGCTAAGTCCCAAAATGGGGATGTCAGAACTACACTCAAATGTTACCACACCAAGCAAGGCAAACTTATATGAAGCAAAGGACCCTGATGGGTCATATGGTATTTTACGAAAAATCGGCTAAGTCCCAAAATGATGATGTCAGAACTACACTCAAATGTTACCACACCAAGCAAGGCAAACTTATATGAAGGCAAGGACCCTGATGGGTCATATGGTATTTTACGAAAAATCGGCTAAGTCCCAAAATGGGGATGTCAGAACTACACTCAAATGTTACCACACCAAGCAAGGCAAACTTATATGAAGCAAAGGACCCTGATGGGTCATATGGTATTTTACGAAAAATCGGCTAAGTCCCAAAATGGGGATGTCTGAACTACACTCAAATGTTACCACATCAAGCAAGGCAAACTTATATGAAGCAAAGGACCCTGATGGGTCATATGGTATTTTACGAAAAATCGGCTAAGTCCCAAAATGGGGATGTCAGAACTACACTCATGTGTTACCACATCAAGCAAGGCAAACTTATATGAAGCAAAGGACCCTGATGGGTCATATGGTATTGATCGAAAAATCGGCTAAGTCCCAAAATGGGGATGTCAGAACTACACTCATGTGTTACCACATCAAGCAAGGCAAACTTATATGAAGCAAAGGACCCTGATGGGTCATATGGTATTGATCGAAAAATCGGCTAAGTCCCAAAATGGGGATGTCAGAACTACACTCAAATGTTACCACACCAAGCAAGGCAAACTTATATGAAGGCAAGGACCCTGATGGGTCATATGGTATTTTACGAAAAATCGGCTAAGTCCCAAAATGGGGATGTCAGAACTACACTCAAATGTTACCACACCAAGCAAGGCAAACTTATATGAAGGCAAGGACCCTGATGGGTCATATGGTATTTTACGAAAAATCGGCTAAGTCCCAAAATGGGGATGTCAGAACTACACTCAAATGTTACCACACCAAGCAAGGCAAACTTATATGAAGCAAAGGACCCTGATGGGTCATATGGTATTTTACGAAAAATCGGCTAAGTCCCAAAATGATGATGTCAGAACTACACTCAAATGTTACCACACCAAGCAAGGCAAACTTATATGAAGGCAAGGACCCTGATGGGTCATATGGTATTTTACGAAAAATCGGCTAAGTCCCAAAATGGGGATGTCAGAACTACACTCAAATGTTACCACACCAAGCAAGGCAAACTTATATGAAGCAAAGGACCCTGATGGGTCATATGGTATTGATTGAAAAATCGGCTAAGTCCCAAAATGGGGATGTCAGAACTACACTCAAATGTTACCACACCAAGCAAGGCAAACTTATATGAAGCAAAGGACCCTGATGGGTCATATGGTATTGATTGAAAAATCGGCTAAGTCCCAAAATGGGGATGTCAGAACTACACTCAAAAGTTACCACACCAAGCAAGGCAAACTTATATGAAGCAAAGGACCCATATGGGTCATATGGTATTTTACGAAAAATCGGCTAAGTCCCAAAATGATGATGTCAGAACTACACTCAAATGTTACCACACCAAGCAAGGCAAACTTATATGAAGGCAAGGACCCTGATGGGTCATATGGTATTTTACGAAAAATCGGCTAAGTCCCAAAATGGGGATGTCAGAACTACACTCAAATGTTACCACACCAAGCAAGGCAAACTTATATGAAGCAAAGGACCCTGATGGGTCATATGGTATTGATTGAAAAATCGGCTAAGTCCCAAAATGGGGATGTCAGAACTACACTCAAATGTTACCACACCAAGCAAGGCAAACTTATATGAAGCAAAGGACCCATATGGGTCATATGGTATTTTACGAAAAATCGGCTAAGTCCCAAAATGATGATGTCAGAACTACACTCAAATGTTACCATACCAAGCAAGGCAAACTTATATGAAGGAAAGGACCCATATGGGTCATATGGTATTTTACGAAAAATCGGCTAAGTCCCAAAATGAGGATGTCAGAACTACACTAAAAAGTTACCACACCAAGCAAGGCAAAGTACCTAGGTGAACCCTAGGAAGAAACACGGACCAAGTCAGATGGCCTAAGTCAATAGAACAAGTGACCTAGGCAAAGTTGTATGGCGCTGAGGACCCTGAAAAATCTGGTTAGTGTAGTTTAGACAGGGTAGGTTTTTGGGTCGGCCGAACCCCCTTATTTTGGGTTTTGGCCTCATCAAGAAGCTACACCTAGGCAAACTGCCTAGGGTGAAAGTGCGAAGACCAATCGAATAGTAAGACAAGTTTTGACCGATCGCCCTAGGCAAGCTTGTATGAAGAAAGGGACCCTAAGGGTCATATGGAAATACATGAAAAATCGGCTAAGTCCCAAAATTGGGATGTCAGAACTACACTAAAAAGTTACCACATCAAGCAAGGCAAACTACCTAGGTGAACCCTAGCAAGAAACACGGACCAAGTCAGATGGCCTAAGTCAAGAGTGCAAGTGACCTAGGCAAAGTTGTATGACGGTGAGGACCCTGAAAAATCTGGTTAGTGTAGTTTAGACAGGGGAGGTTTTTGGGTCGGCTGAACCTCCTTATTTTGGGTTTTGACCTCCTCAAGAAGCTACACCTAGGCAAACTGCCTAGGGTGAAAGTGCGAAGACCAATCGAATAGTAAGACAAGTTTTGACCGATCGCCCTAGGCAAGCTTGTATGAAGAAAGGGACCCTATGGGTCATATGGAAATACATGAAAAATCGGCTAAGTCCCAAAATTGGGATGTCTGAACTACACTAAAAAGTTACCACATCAAGCAAGGCAAAGTACCTAGGTGAACCCTAGCAAGAAACACGGACCAAGTCAGATGGCCTAAGTCAAGAGAACAAGTGACCTAGGCAAAGTTGTATGACGGTGAGGACCCTGAAAAATCTGGTTAGTGTAGTTTAGACAGGGGAGGTTTTTGGGTCGGCTGAACCTCCTTATTTTGGGTTTTGACCTCCTCAAGAAGCTACACCTAGGCAAACTGCCTAGGGTGAAAGTGCGAAGACCAATCGAATAGTAAGACAAGTTTTGACCGATCGCCCTAGGCAAGCTTGTATGAAGAAAGGGACCCTAAGGGTCATATGGAAATACATGAAAAATCGGCTAAGTCCCAAAATTGGGATGTCAGAACTACACTAAAAAGTTACCACATCAAGCAAGGCAAACTACCTAGGTGAACCCTAGGAAGAAACACGGACCAAGTCAGATGGCCTAAGTCAAGAGTACAAGTGACCTAGGCAAAGTTGTATGGCGCTGAGGACCCTGAAAAATCGGGTTAGTGTAGTTCAGACAGGGGAGGTTTCTGGGTCGGCTGAACCTCCTTATTTCGGGTTTTGGCCTCCTCAAGAAGACAGACCTAGGCAAACTGCCTAGGGTGAAAGTGCGAAGACCAATCGAATAGTAAGACAAGTTTTGACCGATCGCCCTAGGCAAGCTTGTATGAAGAAAGGGACCCTATGGGTCATATGGAAATACATGAAAAATCGGCTAAGTCCCAAAATTGGGATGTCTGAACTACACTAAAAAGTTACCACATCAAGCAAGGCAAAGTACCTAGGTGAACCCTAGGAAGAAACACGGACCAAGTCAGATGGCCTAAGTCAAGAGTACAAGTGACCTAGGCAAAGTTGTATGGCGCTGAGGACCCTGAAAAATCGGGTTAGTGTAGTTCAGACAGGGGAGGTTTCTGGGTCGGCTGAACCTCCTTATTTCGGTTTTGGCCTCCTCAAGAAGACAGACCTAGGCAAAGTGCCTAGGGTGAAAGTGCGAAGACCAATCGAATAGTAAGACAAGTTTTGACCGATCGCCCTAGGCAAGCTTGTATGAAGAAAGGGACCCTATGGGTCATATGGAAATATACGAAAAATCGGCTAAGTCCCGAAATTGGGATGTCTGAACTACACTAAAAAGTTACCACATCAAGCAAGGCAAAGTACCTAGGTGAACCCTAGGAAGAAACACGGACCAAGTCAGATGGCCTAAGTCAAGAGTACAAGTGACCTAGGCAAAGTTGTATGGCGCTAAGGACCATGAAAAATCGGGTTAGTGTAGTTAAGACAGGGGAGGTTTCAGGGTCGGCTGGACCTCCTTATTTCGGGTTTTGGCCTCCTCAAGAAGACAGACCTAGGCGAACTGCCTAGGGTGAAAGTGCGAAGACCAATCGAATAGTAAGACAAGTTTTGACCGATCGCCCTAGGCAAGCTTGTATGAAGAAAGGGACCCTATGGGTCATATGGAAATACATGAAAAATCGGCTAAGTCCCAAAATTAGGATGTCTGAACTACACTAAAAAGTTACCACATCAAGCAAGGCAAAGTACCTAGGTGAACCCTAGGAAGAAACACGGACCAAGTCGGATGGCCTAAGTCAAGAGTACAAGTGACCTAGGCAAAGTTGTATGGCGCTGAGGACCCTGAAAAATCGGGTTAGTGTAGTTCAGACAGGGGAGGTTTCAGGGTCGGCCGAACCTCCTTATTTCGGGTTTTGGCCTCCTCAAGAAGACAGACCTAGGCGAACTGCCTAGGGTGAAAGTGCGAAGACCAATCGAATAGTAAGACAAGTTTTGACCGATCGCCCTAGGCAAGCTTGTATGAAGAAAGGGACCCTATGGGTCATATGGAAATATACGAAAAATCGGCTAAGTCCCAAAATTGGGATGTCAGAACTACACTATAAAGTTACCACATTAGCAAGGCAGACTTGTATGAAGAACGGGACCCTGGTGAAAGTAGCAAATATCCCAAACCGAACATGAATATTATACACACAAGAGTACGAACATAAAGGAACACGGACCAAGCGTACCGAGAGAATCGGTACTATAGAACCCTCGTGGTTCTACACAAAGACTTTATGTTAGGGGTTCAAGCCCCATAGTACTCAAACGGTGACAGTAGCAAATATCCCAAAACGAACGTGAATCTTATTCACAAGAGTACGAACATAAAGGAACACGGACCAAGCGTACCGAGAGAATCGGTACTATAGAGCCCTCGTGGTTCTACACAAAGACTTTATGTTCGGGGTTCACACCCCAAATCGAACGTGGAATTTACTTTCTGATGGTCATGCGGTCGTCCAAAGGGGTCTAGTATCCTGGGATGACAAGCATCACGGGCACAGCTCGTATCAAAACAGTCGAAGAGGCCCGCGAAAGCTTGCTTTCCATGGCTATGCGATGCACAAATTGAGTTTACTCACCGTAGTATAAAACGAACGAACCGAACCTATCCGAGTAGGGATAATGGGCGCAGTAACATACTTCTGTGACCCAGCGAGAGTTGAACGAGGTGACATGAACTGTCAGTGGCTTATATCAGATGGGATACATACATGAGATTGCTTTCAAATCTACACTCGAAAACCTAACCAAGTAAAAGCGAACGTGGGGAGGATTCGAAACTGGTAACGAAATCTTAAGCTGGAAAGAGTCATCACTATGGATACATATTATGCGAAACCAATCAAGTGCTCAGTACTGATCCAAAACCTAAGAGCACTAGTGAACACCTTATTCTCACCCTAGTTCACATCCAAGTGATCGACCACGTGTGTG
>NW_026525097.1:35000-36800 GCF_943734705.1 Anopheles coustani | reverse complement strand
GACTTAGCCGATTTTTCTCTTCATATTATATGGATCCATCATTAGGCCATCTTGCTTGCTTGTGTGGTAACTTGAAAGTGTATTTCCGACAGACCCAATCTCGGACTTAGCCGATTTTTCTCTTCATATTATATGGATCCTGGACTTAGCCGATTATTAGGTTATTTTATATGGATCCTGGACTTAGCCGATTTTTCTGTTCATATCATATGGATCTTGGACTTAGCCGATTTTTCTCTTCATATCATATGGATCCTGGACTTAGCCGATTATTAGGTTAATATATATGGATCCGGGACTTAGCCGATTTTTCTCTTCATGTAATATGGATCCTGGACTTAGCCGATTTTTCTCTTCATATAATATGGATCCTGGACTTAGCCGATTATTAGGTTAATATATATGGATCCTGGACTTAGCCGATTTTTCTCTTCATATAATATGGATCCTGGACTTAGCCGATTTTTCTCTTCATGTAATATGGATCCGGGACTTAGATGATTTTCTCTTCATATAATATGGATCCTGGACTTAGCCAATTTTTCTCTTCATGTGGTAACGTATGCCAATCGCTCACAAGTCATGGGATAAGGGTACTTGTGTTCTTCCATCTTCTAAGTCCCGCACGGGGACATCGTGATCGCCCCAAGTCCGGAATAGCGCCAAGTCAAGAACCACGGAGGCCGTGGAGGACCTGTTAGTGGCGGCCTCACTGACAGCACTAATCCGGACTTAGAAAATATATCTTTCTAATCGAACACCACACACGCAACACCACCATACCACCATCTCCTTGCAAGTACCTAAGTACCCGCAACTCCATGGTGAAGGCAATGTCACTCCATCACCAACCTCTTTGCACTGCAAGCACTTGCGTACCCACAACACTCCGAAGAAGGCAACGGCGCGCGATGCTTGACTCCACACACCACACCACACCACACCACCGATGGCCAGCCAGCCAGCCAGCCCAACTAAGGGCTAACCCACCAACCAACCACCAATGGCCTAGGCCAGCCGGATCCCACCTTCAAGTCCAAGCACAGCCAAGTGCAAGTACCGCCAAGTGTTCACCAACCGCCCAACACACCACACCACCGATGGCCAGCCAGCCAGCCAGCCCAGCTAAGGGCTAACCAACCAACCAACCACCAATGGCCTAGGCCAGCCGGATCCCACCTTCAAGTCCAAGCACAGCCAAGTGCAAGTACCGCCAAGTGTTCACCAACCAACCATCACACCAGGTCAGCCGGCCGGTACCCACCTTCAAGTGCCATTACCCTCGGGTGCAAGCTCAATCAAGTGTTAACCAACCAACCCGGCCAAGGCAGCCAACAGGCCGGCACCCTACAGCACCGACCCGCCATCACCACCTCAACCGTTGACCATGCAAGTGGCCTCGGACAACAGGTGACACCCGAAGTACATCCGAAGAACGTATATCAAGTGTTTGCTCACCAAGTCCTCAACCAACCCCAAGTACCCGGAGGTACCCAGAGTGTTGGATCCGCCAACCCGTCCCGGCACTCCAAGTCCTTGCGAACCCAAAGTGTTTGCCCGGTAGGGCCATTGTATCACAACGCTTGCGACCATGCAAGTGGCCTCGAACAAGGAGACAGGGGTATCTTCACCAAGTTCTCAACCAACCCCAAGTACCCGGAGGTACCCAGAGTGTTGGGTCCGCCAACCACTACCAGCACTCCAAGTCCTTGCGAACCCAAAGTGTTTGCCCGGTAGGGCCATTAGACCACAACGCTTGCTAACCATGCAAGTGGTCTCGGACAACAGGTGACACCCGAA
>NW_026525097.1:7500-30000 GCF_943734705.1 Anopheles coustani | reverse complement strand
TAAGATGACGGATAGTGAGACGCACCAGTACACGGAATCGGATAGACGGACTGGCCGCCACCCCTACGTGCTGAGCTTCTCCCGTTTCGCTCGCAGCTACTCAGGGAATCCCGGTTGGTTTCTTTTCCTCCCCTTATTAATATGCTTAAATTCAGGGGGTTGTCACACATGAACTGAGGCTTATGTACCTTGCGGTTGTTATCGTCACATCTGGCTTGCGACTACTTTGTTTCAATGTCCAATATGTACCGTTGGACTCGGTTAACGGGCTGTTAGCCCGCGTGTGGTTTAACTCACTGATACCTTCCATTGCCCATACGCTAGTTTGTTTGTGTTCCTTTGGTCAACTTCCATACTTGAATCATTTGTGCTACCGCTGCTGCTTCGACGCTACTTTGACATCTTCGCTTCTATTTAAATAAATAAATAAGCTGAAGCTAGACATCAGTAAACACCACCACAGACACCACAAGCACGCCTTCTCCTCGTACTTCCGCCTCACGCGGGAACACGGACGCTCTAAATACTTCGAATTCCAATGCCAGTATATTGTAAACCACGGGTTCTTTAATGCTAGCGGGTCGTCGCGACCCTAGTTAACATCATGGTGCACGTCTCGTGACGAGTGTCACGGCGTAGTTAAATGTATGCGATACATTTCTCAAATATAAGCGCTCAGTCATCTGTACATCATGGTAGGTTCCCACGACGTGCAATATGCGTTCAACTTATCAATGTTCATGTGTCCTGCAGTTCACATTATGACGCGCAGTTAGCTGCGGTCTTCATCGATCCATGAGCCGAGTGATCCACTGCCGAGGGTGACTAACTTGCGTAAGCCGCCGCTGTGCGCGTATACCCGTTCCCCGTAGGGAGGAGCAAGCCGCCGCTTAGAGACGAAGCATAAAGTGTCCTCATTCCACATAGGGCAAGCTGGATGAATCCATTTTACCCAGGACGGCCGAAGCGGCGTGGACCAGGGGAGAACTGAACCTTATACTTCACACCACAGTAAGTCTACGTGTCCTCTTCCACATAGGGCAAGCTAGAACTAACTATCTTACCCAGGACTGCCGAAGCAGCGTGGACCAGGGGAGGAACACACTTTTCATGGAAACGTAAGGCATCCATGACTGCCATAACGTAAGCCGCCGCTGTGCGCGTATACCCGTTCCCCGTAGGGAGGAGCAAGCCGCCGCTTAGAGACGAAGCATAAAGTGTCCTCATTCCACATAGGGCAAGCTGGATGAATCCATTTTACCCAGGACGGCCGAAGCGGCGTGGACCAGGGGAGAACTGAACTTTATACTTCACACCACAGTAAGTCTACGTGTCCTCTTCCACATAGGGCAAGCTAGAACTAACTATCTTACCCAGGACTGCCGAAGCAGCGTGGACCAGGGGAGGAACACACTTTTCATAGAAACGTAAGGCATCCATGACTGCCATAGTGCGTAAGCCGCCGCTGTGCGCGTAAACCCGTTCCCCGTAGGGAGGAGTCAAGCCGCCGCTTAGAGACGAAGTATTAAGTGTCCTCTTCCACATAGGGCAAGCTAGAATGAACTATCTTACCCAGGACCGCCGAAGCAGCGTGGACCAGGGGAGAACTGAACTTTATACTTCACACCACAGTATTGAGTAATGTGCCCTCTTCCACATAGGGCAAGCTGGAATGTTCCATTTTACCCAGGACGGCCGAAGCGGCGTGGACCAGTGGAGGACTACTCAATCATGAGGTTTGATATCGACTTGTGTGTTTCAATAGGGTACCGATGGTATGTTTTGAACCGATTTGATTTAGCCATTCTGAAGTCATCACTTGGTTGAAGCGCTGAACTAGGGAGGGGCATCGTTTACATATATATTGGTTTTTGCATGCTCTACTAGGTTAATGTCATAGGGTTGGCTATCGAGCATGCCCAAGTGATGACTTGATTTTGTGCTTGCTTGAATTCTTCACATTTCATACCATCGGTTAGTTGTCGAATCATTCCTCGATCATAACCTTCGTTCTTGGTTCATGTATGCTCTCTTCCACATAGGGCAAGCTAGAATTAACTATCTTACCCAGGACCGCCGAAGCAGCGTGGACCAGGGGAGAACTATACTTTGTCTTGTATGCCCTCTTCCACATAGGGCAAGCTAGAATGAACTATCTTACCCAGGACCGCCGGAGCAGCGTGGACCAGTGGAGGACTATACTTTGTTCATAACACCACAGTATTGAGTAATGTGCCCTCTTCCACATAGGGCAAGCTAGAATGAACTATCTTACCCAGGACCGCCGAAGCGGCGTGGACCAGTGGAGGACTACACAATCATGAGGTTTGATATCGACTTGTGTGTTTCAATAGGGTACCGATGGTATGTTTTGAACCGATTTGATTTAGCCATTCTGAAGTCATCACTTGGTTGAAGCGCTGAACTAGGGAGGGGCATCGTTTACATATATATTGGTTTTCGCATGCTCTACTAGGTTAATGTCATAGGGTTGGCTATCGAGCATGCCCAAGTGATGACTTGATTGTGTGCTTGCTTGAATTCTTCACATTTCATACCATCGGTTAGTTGTCGAATCATTCCTCGATCTAACCTTCGTTCTTGGTTCATGTATGCTCTCTTCCACATAGGGCAAGCTAGAATTAACTATCTTACCCAGGACCGCCGAAGCAGCGTGGACCAGGGGAGAACTATACTTTGTCTTGTATGCCCTCTTCCACATAGGGCAAGCTAGAACTAACTATCTTACCCAGGACCGCCGAAGCAGCGTGGACCAGTGGAGGACTATACTTTGTTCATTACACCACAGTATTAAGTATGGTGTCCTCTTCCACATAGGGCAAGCTAGAACTAACTATCTTACCCAGGACCGCCGAAGCAGTGTGGACCAGGGGAGGACTATACTTTATACTTCACACACTAGCCATACTGAAGTCATCACTTGGTTGAAGCGCTGAACTACGGCGGGGTAATCGTTTACAGGTTATAATCATATAGCTGCATGCTCATTAGTAGATAATGGAATATTGTATGGCAATATGAGCATGCCCAAGTGATGACTTTGTTTCAAGCTCAACAGGTAGGGTATTGAGTCCTCTTCCACATAGGGCAAGCTAGAATGAACTATCTTACCCAGGACCGCCGGAGCAGCGTGGACCAGTGGAGGACTCTATACTTTATACTTCACACCACAGTATTGAGTACGACTTGCATAAAGCCCCTAATGAGAACCACGAGGGCTCTCTCAATGTAGAACCACGAGGGCTCTAGTACCGATTCTCTCGGTACGGCTTGGTCCGTGTTCCTTTATGCTTGTACTCTAAGTATTAAGTATTGTGTCCTCTTCCACATAGGGCAAGCTAGAACTAACTATCTTACCCAGGACCGCCGAAGCAGTGTGGACCAGGGGAGGACTATACTTTATACTTCACACACTAGCCATACTGAAGTCATCACTTGGTGGGGGTGAACTACGGCGGTATCTATCGTTTTGGTTCGGTCTATATAGGGTCGCTTGCATGCTCATTCGAATATAATGTAATTGTGTATGGCAATATGAGCATGCCCAAGTGATGACTTTGTTTCAAGCTCAACAGGTAGGGTATTGAGTCCTCTTCCACATAGGGCAAGCTAGAATGAACTATCTTACCCAGGACCGCCGGAGCAGCGTGGACCAGTGGAGGACTCTATACTTTATACTTCACACCACAGTATTGAGTACTTCTTGCATAAAGCCCCTAATGAGAACCACGAGGGCTCTCTCAATGTAGAACCACAAGGGCTCTAGTACCGATTCTCTCGGTACGGCTTGGTCCGTGTTCCTTTATGCTTGTACTCTTAGAAAGTCTCAACCCGGAGGTCTTGACTTTGATTGTCATAGTTGGACTACGACGGGGCATCCGACCATTGCTGATCGAACACCCCTGATTCACCATCTTTCGGGTAGGCGGTACGCGTACCTCCGGACGCGGAAGTCTCAACCCGGAGGTCTTGACTTTGATTGTCATAGTTGGACTACGACGGGGTATCCGACTCATCGAATACCCCAGAAGCACACCATCTTTCGGGTAGGCGGTACGCGTACCTCCGGACGCGGAAGTCTCAACCCGGAGGTCTTGACTTTGATTGTCATAGTTGGACTACGACGGGGTATCCGACTCATCGAATACCCCAGAAGCACACCATCTTTCGGGTAGGCGGTACGCGTACCTCCGGACGCGGAAAGTCTCAACCCGGAGGTCTTGACTTTGGTTGTCATAGTTGGACTATGACGGGGCATCCGACCATTGCTGATCGAACACCCCTGTTACACCATCTTTCGGATAGGCGGTGCGCGACACCACCGACGCGGAAAGTCTCAACCCGGAGGTCTTGACTTTGTATTGTTGGATAGTCCTCTTCCACTATAGGGCAAGCTGGAAATATTCCCTTTTACCCAGGACTGCCGAGGCAGCGTGGACCAGGGGAGAACTTCACGGAATCTTCAGGCATCCATGATTGCCATAGTGCGTAAGCCGCCGCTGTGCGCGTCAACTCGTTCCCCGTGAGGAGGAGTCTAGCCGCCGCTAAAAGACGAAGCATTAAGTGTCCTCATTCCACTATAGGGCAAGCTAGAATTAACTATCTTACCCAGGACCGCCGAAGCAGCGTGGACCAGGCGAGGACTATACTTTATACTTCACACCACAGTATTGAGTACGACTTGCATAAAGCCCCTAATGAGAACCACGAGGGCTCTCTCAATGTAGAACCACGAGGGCTCTAGTACCGATTCTCTCGGTACGGCTTGGTCCGTGTTCCTTTATGCTTGTACTCGCGGAAAGTCTCAACCCGGAGGTCTTGACTTTGATTGTCATAGTTGGACTACGACGGGGCATCCGACCATTGCTGACCGAACACCCCTGATTCATCATCTTTCGGATAGGAGGTGCGCCCACCTCCGACGCGGAAGTCTCAACCCGGAGGTTCGGACTTAGAGTTTTTCCCATTTAAAAGTTTTTCTCTTAGCCATACTGAAGTCATCACTTGGTGAACGATTGAACTAGGGCGGGTTAATCGTTTATAGGTATCATGTGGTTTGCATGCTCTCTTAGGTTAAGGTCATGTGGTTGGCTATCGAGCATGCCCAAGTGATGACTTTGTTTCACGCTTGCTTGATTTCTTCATGATTCCCTGTTATATAGTGTAATCATTCGAGAACAGGGAATCTTTGGTTTTGCTCAACAGGTATTGGATGTCAACTTGGTATCTAGATCGCATTAAGTCTCAACCCTTAGGTTCGGACTTGTATAGTGACATCTTGTTACGGTCTTGAGTCTCAACCCGCAGGTTCGGACTACTTAGTGTTTGATCGAATATAATATGGCAACTTGTGCCTAAGTCTCAACCCGCAGGTTCGGACTTCTGTTTATTTGGCCAATGTATGTATAAGGCAACTTGTGCCTAAGTCTCAACCCGCAGGTTCGGACTTGTGTATTTGTTCGAAGTCATGTATAAGGCAACGTGTGCCTAAGTCTCAACCCGCAGGTTCGGACTTGTTAGTGTTTCGTCAACTTTCATATGGCAACTTGTGCCTAAGTCTCAACCCGCAGGTTCGGACTTGTGTATTTGTTCGAAGTCATGTATAAGGCAACTTGTGCCTAAGTCTCAACCCGCAGGTTCGGACTTGTGTATTTGTTCGAAGTCATGTATAAGGCAACGTGTGCCTAAGTCTCAACCCGCAGGTTCGGACTTGTTAGTGTTTCGTCAACTTTCATATGGCAACTTGTGCCTGAGTCTCAACCCGCAGGTTCGGACTTCTATAGTGTTTCGTCAATTATCATATGGCAACTTGTGCCGAAGTCTCAACCCGCAGGTTCGGACTTCTGGAAGGATCACTTGGCCACTAATGATCCTTCCGCAGGTTCACCTACGGAAACCTTGTTACGACTTTTACTTCCTCTAAATCATCAAGTTCGGTCAACTTCGATAAAGCAGACGCGGTTCACGAGGATCCAGCGAACGATCATCTCCAAAGACCTCACTAAATAATCCATCGGTAGTAGCGACGGGCGGTGTGTACAAAGGGCAGGGACGTATTCAACGCTGGCTGATGACCAGCACTTACTAGAAGTTCCGAGTTCATATGGACCATTGCAATCCATAATCCCTACTAAGTGAGTATTTGAGTGATTTCCCGTTCCTCTCGGAATAGGAGACACGCTGCTACCCACATTGTAGCACGCGTGTAGCCCAGAACATCTAAGGGCATCACGGACCTGTTATCGCTCGATCTCATTTTGCTAAACACAAATTGTCCTGCTAAGCAGCGTACCGTAAGTGCACTTGCGCACACGAACAGCGAAGGTGTCAGGTCATACTCCACCGAAAGGTCCTAACCCGTTCCAATCGGCATCGACGCATTAACGCTGACTGCGTTCTAGTTAGCATATGTGAGTCACGTTCGTTATCGGAATTAACCAGACAAATCAATCCACGAACTAAGAACGGCCATGCACCACTACCCTTAAATTTGAGAAAGAGCTATTAATCTGTCTCACCTCCATAAGTTCGGACCTGGTAAGTTTTCCCGTGTTGAGTCAAATTGAACCGCAAGCTCCATTTCATTGTGGTGCCCTTCCGTCAATTCCTTTAAGTTTCAACTTTGCAACCATACTTCCCCCGGAACCTGACTTTGGTTTCCCGGAAGCTACTGAGAGCACCTGGTTGTAGCGTCTCCCAATTGCTAGTTGGCATCGTTTACGGTTAGAACTAGGGCGGTATCTAATCGCCTTCGATCCTCTAACTTTCGTTCTTGATTAAAGAAAGCATCCTTGACAAATGCCTTCGCTTTAGTTAGTCTTACGACGGTCTACGAATTTCACCTCTCGCGCCGTAATACTAGTGTCCCCAACTACTTCTGTTAATCATTACCTCCGGTCTGAGTACAAACCAATGAAAGATTAGACCAAGGTCGTATTCCATTATTCCATGCAAGATTATTCTAGGGCGTTTGGGCACCCTGCTTTAAGCACTCTAATTTGTTCAAGGTAAACGTGAGCGGTCGAGCTCTATGTTACACTTGCACCCGTTGAAGGGCACACCATGACACAGACTTGGTGCCCTACCACACCATTGAGTCGCAACCAGATTCCGACTTGGCCCACCGACCACGGGTTGACCGGGTCGGCGGAGCCGGACTGTGTTGGACAAGTATCAACTTCGAACGTTTTAACCGCAACAATTTTAATATACGCTAGTGGAGCTGGAATTACCGCGGCTGCTGGCACCAGACTTGCCCTCCACTTGATCCTCGTAGAAGGATTTATGCTCTACTCATTCCAATTATGAAACATCATTAAAGAGTTTCATATTGTTATTTCTCGTCACTACCTCCCCGTCCCGGGATTGGGTAATTTACGCGCCTGCTGCCTTCCTTGGATGTGGTAGCCATTTCTCAGGCTCCCTCTCCGGAATCGAACCCTGATTCCCCGTTACCCGTTGCAACCATGGTAGTCCTCTATACTACCATCCATAGTTGATAGGGCAGATATTTGCGAGATCTGTCGTCGGTGCGAGACCATACGATCAGCATCATTATCCAGACTTCAACTCAATGACACGGAGAACCCGCGATTGGTTTGACTAATAAGTGCACCAGTTCCCGCGAGGGTCCTGGCATGTTGCATGTATTAGCTCTAGATTTTCCACAGTTATCCAAGTAACTAGGTTGATGATCTCGTAAATTATAGCTGTTATACTGAGCCTTATGCGGTTTCACATTAAATCTGTTTGTACTTAGACATGCATGGCTTAACCTTTGAGACGAGCGTATATTACTGGTAGGATCAACCAGAATTCCGACTTTGCGTTCGAATGTTCATTGTCCCATTGCACCCGGAGGAGCAAACACCACGTTCTATATGTTGTCAAGTCCGGTAGCACACGGGAGGCGAGCCCCCGTGCGAACCTCATTGCCCTCGTATCACACACACCCGATGCACCGGACAGGCACTTGAGCGGCATTCGACTCCGCTAAGCGCTCGTGCGCCCGATTGTGCATGCGCTGACGGGGCCTTCATACCCCTACCACAGCGACCTTATGCCAAACTTCCATGAATACTTAGGTGAGCTGACAAGGGCCTTCATTTCCCTACCATCAACTAAAGGACACGCTAGGCGCGTCCGATCATTGCAACTGCGGGGCTTTCATACCCCAATCACCACAGTACGCAATTCACCAGAGTTTAATCACAACCCCCCCGGACATGGCACACTATTAACTTGCAACAAAACTTAGTGTGTGCCGGGCACATCGGTTCCACAAAATCATTCCCGATGTACCCCAATTGGGGTTGCGAACGCATTCACGGTCCTCTGACACACCCAACCAAGCGTGGATACTACATACCTCAAACACCCAGTACACTAACAGACAAATCAACATATGGTTGCTTTCCCCCAGACATTTGCCAATCACTTGGCACCCGGACGGGAACTCGCTCCTGATTGCGCCAATGCCACCCATTTGCCAAGAGCGAGTTCTGTATGTAGATTTCATTTGGAAAGACAACCGTGTACTGGATATTCTATCCGACGATTACAGATGACGAGTACGAGACTCGACTACACTCACGGATAATACATTTTGGGTCGAGATTGCTTTCGGGGTTTTCGATTGGTCTTGCGCTTGTAAACGTATAACTTTGACTTGTGGTAACCTCGGTATGTTAGTCGATCACGTGGTTGTGAACTGGGTACGGGTGGGCAATCTGTTCACTTGCACTCTGGGTAGGAATATGGTGAGCGCTATAGGTTAAAGATCATGGTATGGTTCCATCGTGATGACTTTCGCTAGATAGTAGTATGTTTGGATAGTTATAACGTTTTTGGCCATTTGTTCATAGTGTTCGGTTCATTCAGGAATTCGATTGGTCTTTGCTTCACACACGTGGTCGATCACTTGGATGTGAACTAGGGTGAGATTAAGGTGTTCACTAGTGCTCTTCGGTTTTGGATCAGTACTGAGCACTTGATTGGTTTCGCATAATATGTATCCATAGTGATGACTCTTTCCAGCTTAAGATTTCGTTACCGGTTTCGAATCCTCCCCACGTTCGCTTTTACTTGGTTAGGTTTTCGAGTGTAGATTTGAAAGCAATCTCATGTATGTATCCCATCTGATATAAGCCACTGACAGTTCATGTCACCTCGTTCAACTCTCGCTGGGTCACAGAAGTATGTTACTGCGCCCATTATCCCTACTCGGATAGGTTCGGTTCGTTCGTTTTATACTACGGTGAGTAAACTCAATTTGTGCATCGCATAGCCATGGAAAGCAAGCTTTCGCGGGCCTCTTCGACTGTTTTGATACGAGCTTTGCCCGTGATGCTTGTCATCCCAGGATACTAGACCCCTTTGGACGACCGCATGACCATCAGAAAGTAAATTCCACGTTCGATTTGGGGTGTGAACCCCGAACATAAAGTCTTTGTGTAGAACCACGAGGGCTCTATAGTACCGATTCTCTCGGTACGCTTGGTCCGTGTTCCTTTATGTTCGTACTCTTGTGAATAAGATTCACGTTCGTTTTGGGATATTTGCTACTGTCACCGTTTGAGTACTATGGGGCTTGAACCCCTAACATAAAGTCTTTGTGTAGAACCACGAGGGTTCTATAGTACCGATTCTCTCGGTACGCTTGGTCCGTGTTCCTTTATGTTCGTACTCTTGTGTGTATAATATTCATGTTCGGTTTGGGATATTTGCTACTTTCACCAGGGTCCCGTTCTTCATACAAGTCTGCCTTGCTAATGTGGTAACTTTATAGTGTAGTTCTGACATCCCAATTTTGGGACTTAGCCGATTTTTCGTATATTTCCATATGACCCATAGGGTCCCTTTCTTCATACAAGCTTGCCTAGGGCGATCGGTCAAAACTTGTCTTACTATTCGATTGGTCTTCGCACTTTCACCCTAGGCAGTTCGCCTAGGTCTGTCTTCTTGAGGAGGCCAAAACCCGAAATAAGGAGGTTCGGCCGACCCTGAAACCTCCCCTGTCTGAACTACACTAACCCGATTTTTCAGGGTCCTCAGCGCCATACAACTTTGCCTAGGTCACTTGTACTCTTGACTTAGGCCATCCGACTTGGTCCGTGTTTCTTCCTAGGGTTCACCTAGGTACTTTGCCTTGCTTGATGTGGTAACTTTTTAGTGTAGTTCAGACATCCTTATTTTGGGACTTAGCCGATTTGTCATGTATTTCCATATGACCCATAGGGTCCCTTTCTTCATACAAGCTTGCCTAGGGCGATCGGTCAAAACTTGTCTTACTATTCGATTGGTCTTCGCACTTTCACCCTAGGCAGTTCGCCTAGGTCTGTCTTCTTGAGGAGGCCAAAACCCGAAATAAGGAGGTCCAGCCGACCCTGAAACCTCCCCTGTCTGAACTACACTAACCCGATTTTTCAGGGTCCTCAGCGCCATACAACTTTGCCTAGGTCACTTGTACTCTTGACTTAGGCCATCTGACTTGGTCCGTGTTTCTTCCTAGGGTTCACCTAGGTACTTTGCCTTGCTTGATGTGGTAACTTTTTAGTGTAGTTCAGACATCCCAATTTTGGGACTTAGCCGATTTTTCATGTATTTCCATATGACCCATAGGGTCCCTTTCTTCATACAAGCTTGCCTAGGGCGATCGGTCAAAACTTGTCTTACTATTCGATTGGTCTTCGCACTTTCACCCTAGGCAGTTTGCCTAGGTCTGTCTTCTTGAGGAGGCCAAAACCCGAAATAAGGAGGTTCAGCCGACCCAGAAACCTCCCCTGTCTGAACTACACTAACCCGATTTTTCAGGGTCCTCAGCGCCATACAACTTTGCCTAGGTCACTTGTACTCTTGACTTAGGCCATCTGACTTTCTTCCGTGTTTCTTCCTAGGGTTCACCTAGGTACTTTGCCTTGCTTGATGTGGTAACTTTTTAGTGTAGTTCAGACATCCCAATTTTGGGACTTAGCCGATTTTTCATGTATTTCCATATGACCCATAGGGTCCCTTTCTTCATACAAGCTTGCCTAGGGCGATCGGTCAAAACTTGTCTTACTATTCGATTGGTCTTCGCACTTTCACCCTAGGCAGTTTGCCTAGGTCTGTCTTCTTGAGGAGGCCAAAACCCGAAATAAGGAGGTTCAGCCGACCCAGAAACCTCCCCTGTCTAAACTACACTAACCAGATTTTTCAGGGTCCTCACCGTCATACAACTTTGCCTAGGTCACTTGTTCTCTTGACTTAGGTCATCTGACTTGGTCCGTGTTTCTTGCTAGGGTTCACCTAGGTACTTTGCCTTGCTTGATGTGGTAACTTTTTAGTGTAGTTCAGACATCCCAATTTTGGGACTTAGCCGATTTTTCATGTATTTCCATATGACCCATAGGGTCCCTTTCTTCATACAAGCTTGCCTAGGGCGATCGGTCAAAACTTGTCTTACTATTCGATTGGTCTTCGCACTTTCACCCTAGGCAGTTTGCCTAGGTGTAGCTTCTTGAGGAGGTCAAAACCCAAAATAAGGAGGTTCAGCCGACCCAGAAACCTCCCCTGTCTAAACTACACTAACCAGATTTTTCAGGGTCCTCACCGTCATACAACTTTGCCTAGGTCACTTGCACTCTTGACTTAGGCCATCTGACTTGGTCCGTGTTTCTTGCTAGGGTTCACCTAGGTAGTTTGCCTTGCTTGGTGTGGTAACATTTGAGTGTAGTTCTGACATCCCCATTTTGGGACTTAGCCGATTTTTCATGTATTTCCATATGACCCATAGGGTCCCTTTCTTCATACAAGCTTGCCTAGGGCGATCGGTCAAAACTTGTCTTACTATTCGATTGGTCTTCGCACTTTCACCCTAGGCAGTTTGCCTAGGTGTAGCTTCTTGAGGAGGTCAAAACCCAAAATAAGGAGGTTCAGCCGACCCAGAAACCTCCCCTGTCTAAACTACACTAACCAGATTTTTCAGGGTCCTCACCGTCATACAACTTTGCCTAGGTCACTTGCACTCTTGACTTAGGCCATCTGACTTGGTCCGTGTTTCTTGCTAGGGTTCACCTAGGTAGTTTGCCTTGCTTGGTGTGGTAACATTTGAGTGTAGTTCTGACATCCCCATTTTGGGACTTAGCCGATTTTTCGTAAAATACCATATGACCCATCAGGGTCCTTTGCTTCATATAAGTTTGCCTTGCTTGGTGTGGTAACATTTGAGTGTAGTTCTGACATCCCCATTTTGGGACTTAGCCGATTTTTCGTAAAATACCATATGACCCATCAGGGTCCTTGCCTTCATATAAGTTTGCCTTGCTTGGTGTGGTAACATTTGAGTGTAGTTCTGACATCCCCATTTTGGGACTTAGCCGATTTTTCGTAAAATACCATATGACCCATCAGGGTCCTTTGCTTCATATAAGTTTGCCTTGCTTGGTGTGGTAACATTTGAGTGTAGTTCTGACATCCCCATTTTGGGACTTAGCCGATTTTTCGTAAAATACCATATGACCCATCAGGGTCCTTTGCTTCATATAAGTTTGCCTTGCTTGGTGTGGTAACATTTGAGTGTAGTTCTGACATCCCCATTTTGGGACTTAGCCGATTTTTCGTAAAATACCATATGACCCATCAGGGTCCTTTGCTTCATATAAGTTTGCCTTGCTTGGTGTGGTAACATTTGAGTGTAGTTCTGACATCCCCATTTTGGGACTTAGCCGATTTTTCGTAAAATACCATATGACCCATCAGGGTCCTTTGCTTCATATAAGTTTGCCGTGCTTGGTATGGTAACATTTGAGTGTAGTTCTGACATCATCATTTTGGGACTTAGCCGATTTTTCGTAAAATACCATATGACCCATATGGGTCCTTTGCTTCATATAAGTTTGCCTTGCTTGGTGTGGTAACTTTTTAGTGTAGTTCTGACATCCCCATTTTGGGACTTAGCCGATTTTTCGTAAAATACCATATGACCCATCAGGGTCCTTGCCTTCATATAAGTTTGCCTTGCTTGGTGTGGTAACATTTGAGTGTAGTTCTGACATCCCCATTTTGGGACTTAGCCGATTTTTCGTAAAATACCATATGACCCATCAGGGTCCTTTGCTTCATATAAGTTTGCCTTGCTTGGTATGGTAACATTTGAGTGTAGTTCTGACATCATCATTTTGGGACTTAGCCGATTTTTCGTAAAATACCATATGACCCATATGGGTCCTTTGCTTCATATAAGTTTGCCTTGCTTGGTGTGGTAACTTTTTAGTGTAGTTCTGACATCCCCATTTTGGGACTTAGCCGATTTTTCGTAATATACCATATGACCCATCAGGGTCCTTGCCTTCATATAAGTTTGCCTTGCTTGGTGTGGTAACATTTGAGTGTAGTTCTGACATCCCCATTTTGGGACTTAGCCGATTTTTCGATCAATACCATATGACCCATCAGGGTCCTTTGCTTCATATAAGTTTGCCTTGCTTGGTGTGGTAACATTTGAGTGTAGTTCTGACATCATCATTTTGGGACTTAGCCGATTTTTCGTAAAATACCATATGACCCATCAGGGTCCTTGCCTTCATATAAGTTTGCCTTGCTTGGTGTGGTAACACATGAGTGTAGTTCTGACATCCCCATTTTGGGACTTAGCCGATTTTTCGTAAAATACCATATGACCCATCAGGGTCCTTTCCTTCATATAAGTTTGCCTTGCTTGATGTGGTAACATTTGAGTGTAGTTCAGACATCCCCATTTTGGGACTTAGCCGATTTTTCGATCCATACCATATGACCCATCAGGGTCCTTGCCTTCATATAAGTTTGCCTTGCTTGGTGTGGTAACATTTTAGTGTAGTTCTGACATCATCATTTTGGGACTTAGCCGATTTTTCGTAAAATACCATATGACCCATATGGGTCCTTTGCTTCATATAAGTTTGCCTTGCTTGGTGTGGTAACTTTTTAGTGTAGTTCTGACATCCCCATTTTGGGACTTAGCCGATTTTTCGATCCATCCTATATGACCCATCAGGGTCCTTTTTCTTCATATAAGTTTCCCAAGACTTAGTGCTTTTTACCTTTGGACACAAATATCACCCTTACGGGTTTCTTTGATCTTCTCACTTTGTATTGACCAAATGTAGGTCTTGCCATGCCAAACATATAATTGTTCTACACCAAGTCTCTATCTCTTACCGCCAGCTCGGTACATTCGATCAACCTGCCCTTAAGGCACCCGGGACTTAGCCATTTTTTCACATTTTTCATGATTTTGAGGCAACTTTTCTCGACTTTGTCACCTTATATCACCAAGATCCTTTCCCTTTAGCGCTTCACTCTGTTCGTATGATATTTAGCGCTGACTATCACCTTTCTATCGCTGACCTCAACTTCTTATTCGGTGCCATAGAGCCAGAGATATTTGGTGTATGCTGTTATAAGGGAAGTTTGTCACTTTTTCAAAGGCCCACTTTGGGACGCCCATATCTCACCTTCACGTATCTTCGATCTTCTTGTCGTCTATGGACAAAACTTAGGTCTTGTATTGGCCAACTTATAAATGTTCTACGGCCAAGCCGTATCTCTTACCGCCAGCCCGGTATTCATGGACTTAGTCGGATTTTCGCCTCTCGTGGTAACAATTTCTGACTTTGACTCACAATAACACCCGAACGGTCACATGCTAGCGCTTTGCTTGGTAGGAATTATAGTTAGCGCTACCTTTTCTCTTTCCATCGATACCTTGTTCGTTCTATTCCATGCCATACAGCCGAAGTTATGATGTTTCCCGTTTTCCATATCATGTGGAGCTTATGCTCTGGGAAAACCATCTAACACCTGTACCACCCTTTTGGGTACCACCGATCTCGTCACTATGTTCGGGCCAAATATAGGTTATAACATGCCCAACATATAATTGTTCTACACCAAGTCTCTATCTCTTACCGCCTGCTCGGTATTTTACTCGTAAGTCCAAATTTCACAACTTGTACTTTTTGGCCCAATGTACTCGAGTTTCAATTTTGGTAACATTTTTCGACTTTGACACTTAATAACTTCCAAATAATGCTAGTTAGCGCTTTGCTTTCTTCTAGTCGTATCTAGCGCTGGGTGTTACCTTTCCAAAACATATCCTAGCTTAACAATCCATGCCATACAGCCGGAGCTATACGGTGCACAAGTCAAATCCATTTTAGCCATGTTTCATTTTTGCCAATTTTTGACCACTCGTATCACCCTTCCAGAGTGGTCCGATCTTCTCGCTTTCTATGGACGACTTTTATGTCTCGTAGAGGCAAACTTATAAGTATTCTACGTCAACCCGCTATCTCTTACCGCCTGCTCGGTATCCTTGGTCTTGTGTGATTTTTGGAAATTTTGGTATTATTTTTCCACTTTGTCGCTTAATAACTCAGTTTTGCTCAACACTTAGCGCTTCGGTTGTTTGGGATTATAGTTAGCGCTCGGTTCGACCTTTCCAACGCTGACCCTAGCTTGTCGATCTGTTCCATACAGCCTGAGTTATTCGCGATACCGTGTTTCAATCCATTTCTCAAGTCTCGTTTTGGTCCAACTTTGAACCAGCCATATCACCCTGATGGGTACCTCCGATCTTCTCGCTCTATATTGGCCAAAGTTAGGTCTTGTGGTAACGTACTTATGATTGTTCTACGCCGTGTTCGTAGCTCTTATCGTTCGCCCGCTATTTTCGATCATAAGGTGAATTTTCGCCTCTAAACCACCATTTTTCACCTTTGCCCTCTAATATGACCGACTTGCTCAACACCTAGCGCTTCGCTTGGTAGGACACATAGCTAGCGCTCGTCAAGACCTTTCCAACGCATATCCAAGCTTTCCGATCCGAGCCATACAGCCTGAGCTATAGGCGATACCGTTTTTCCCATTTTCTTGGTCACACGCACTTTAGGGTACCCCTTTTTGCCTTTGACCCTTAATACCTCCTCCGGGTCACTAGTAGGCGCTCAGCTTGGTAGGAAACATAGCTAGAGCAGGCCTTCACCTTTCCAAAACTGCCGAAAGTGTACCGATCCGACATCTAGAACCAAAGTTATGGTCATTCCCATCATGCTCTACTTTCATGGTCAACCTCCACCAAGCACACCTAGGTTGGACCAACTTTCACCAACTCATCTCGAACCCCAAATTTGCTTCGACCTACTAGGTTTCCCTAGTAAAGTGGTCAAAACATCCATTACAACACGACTGGTCTTTCTGGTGGTCGACCTAGGCGACTTTGTTCGACGACCACCACCCCATGGAACTAAAAGACGTCCCTTGATACGGACCACCGATACATTTTCCGGCCTGTCTAAACTACACTCATCGAAATTTTTTTGGGTCCCCACCGTCATACAAGTTTCCCTAGGTCAAGTTTTTCTTCCGGATCGGCCGCGGACCTCACTTTTCATTATCTAGGGAGGCCATAGGGCCCCAAAAGGGGTTTTTTAAAATTTTCGACACTTTCGACTTTGGTCGGATTTTTTCCGATTTTGGTCCGACCTAGGGACTTGGTGGTCCAAGGAGCCTCGGGACCAAACTTTTTTCTCAGGGGTCCCTACCTCCATACAACTTTGCCTAGGTCAATTTTTTGTTCCAAATCGACCGCGGATTTCACTTTTCAATATCTGGGGCTCGTGTAGAGTCCGAATATGAGGTTTTCTCATTTTTCGACATTTTCGACTTTTTTCGACTTTTTTCGGGTTTTTCGACCTAGGGGTCCGCCGAACAAATTTTGGGTCAAAAATTTTTATTGAACTAGTCGAAAGTACGCAAAAAGATAAGACTTTTTGCCGAAGACACCATGCCCCGGAACCGACTCCTTCCCCTTCAAAATTGGGGACAAACGTGATTTTTGAAACTTTTCCTTAGGGAGCCCAAGACTTAGAAAATTTTCAAATTCTCGATTTTTCGATTGCGAGCTAGCGCTTTGCGGTCTTCGGCAATGTTGTAGATCTCGACGAGATAAGACTTTTTGGTCAAGGGACATTTTGCCCTCCGACCCCTCCTTCCCCCCGCAAATCGCCCCCCAAAGTGCAATTTTTGCATTTTCACCTCTTTGCATGCACTGTTCGGCCCAAATGGCCACTTTCTATGGGTCTGAGCGCTTTGCGGTCTTCGGCAAACTTTTAGAGCGTACCAAGCCCTAATTATAATTGTTCTACACCAACTTCGTACCTCTTCATCCCTGGCCGCTATTCGCGTACCAAGGTAATTTTTGTTCATTTTATCAACATTTTTCATCTTTGACTGTTTATATCGGCCTTGCCATGAACCGATAGCGCTTCGCTGTGTTCTAACGTAAGTTAGTACTACTCAATACCTTTCCAAATCATGTCTTAGATTGTCATTTGCTTGCTTACAGCCGGAGCTATGAGCGATACCGTAAAAAGTACCGAAACTTGGAAAAGTCCTTGGATCGCCCATATCCCCCCTTTGGGGACCAGATATCGAAAAAAGTTCTTATTCAAAAAGTTGCGCCTTAACGTGTTCTAGTTATGCCTAGAACATTTCACTTCGCTAGCTGGCCTGCAACTTAGCCGTAATTGGGATTTTAGGGTGTTCATGGAGGGCCCATTTCCTGCGACTTGGTATCTTTTGGGCCCTATGTTTCTCTAATATCTCCACAAGTTTTCCAGATAGCTTTCTCATACTTTCAGGGTGCCTAGAGCACCTCAAGACCTTTCCAACGCTATGCCGTTCGCCTCGCTCGGACATCTACAGCCGAAGTTATTCGAGGTACACGGTACCTTACCCTGTTTTCTCAGTACTTGGTCGAAAATTTCGATCAGCCATATGACCGACTTGGACAACCCTGAGCGGGTTGGCCCCATATAACTAAACTTTTGTCTCTTGTAGGCAAACTTATAAATGTTCTACGTCAACTCGCTATCTCGTACCGCCTTGACGGTATACTTGGTCCAAGGGCCATTTCCAGCGACTTGGTCGCAATTTCGCTCTAAGTTTCGCTAATACCTTCGTCCGTGGACATGGTGATTTTTTGTTCGTATTTTTCCTTGATAGTCCCACTCAAGACTATTCCATACCAGAGCCAAGCGTCCCGCTAAGTGCCATACAGCCTGAGCAGTAATTCATGAAAGGTACCTCTACCAGTTTTTGCCATACTTGGGTACAAACTTTGTATCGCCCATATCTCCACTTTGGAGGCCAGCCAGCACCTTTGCCCCATATACTTTTTTCTTGGTCATACCATGCACTAAATATAATTGTTCTACGCCAACTTGCTATCTCTTCTCCAACTTGCCGTTATTCTTGGTCCAATTCCCATTTCATTCGTTTTTGGACCCATTTTGCTATATGTTTCACTAATAGCTTCGGCCATGGACAAGCTGATATTCTGTTTGTATTTTTGCTTGATAGTCCCACTCAAGACCATTCCAAAACACACCGCAACTTGTCGCTCGGTGGCAAACTGACCGAGTTATAATTCATGAAAGATACCTCAACTTGGTACACCATGTGGACGGCCCAAACCATATACCGACCAAACGACCGACTTGGAGCACCCTGACCGGGTTGCCCCCATATAATGAAAGTTGCGTCTCGACACGCCCAACTTATGAATATTCTACGCCAAGTCGCTATCTCTTACCGGTAAGCCGGTATTCACCTTCCAAGGGTGATTTTGGTCAAGTGCCATTTCCTGCGACTTGGTCCCCGAATTGGACCATCATCACCTAATATCTCCGTGGTCTTTCAACTCAGCCTCATAAAACTTTCAGGGTAGATAGGTCTCCCCAAGACCTTTCCAACGGTGAGCCGTTTGCCTCGCTCGGCCATCTACAGCCGAAGTTATTAATGGTACTTGGTACCTTACCCTGTTTTTTCCATACTTGTTCGTACTTGGGTACAAACTTTGGATCGCCCATATCTCCACTTTGGAGGCCAGCTAGCACCTTGGCCCCATATACTTTTTTGTTGGTCATGCCATGCACCAAATATAATTGTTCTACGCCAACTTGCTATCTCTTCTCCAACTTGCCGTTATTCTTGGTCCAATTCCCATTTCATTCGTTTTTGGACCCATTTTGCTATATGTTTCACTAATAGCTTCGGCCATGGACAAGCTGATTTTCGATTGGTATTTTTCCTTGATAGTCCCACTCAAGACCATTCCAAAACACACCGCAGCTTGTCGCTCGGTGGCAAACTGACCAAGTTATAATTCATGAAAGGTACCTCAACTTGGCACACCACGTGGTCGGCCCAAACCATAAACCGACCAAACGACCGACTTGGAGCACCCTGACCGGGTTGGACCCATATAATGAAAGTTGCGTCTCTACACGCCCAACTTATGAATATTCTACGCCAAGTCGCTATCTCTTACCGGTAAGCCGGTATTCACCTTCCAAGGGGGATTTTGGTCAAGTGCCATTTCCTGCGACTTGGTCCCCGAATACGACCATCATCACCTAATATCTCCGTGGTCTTTCAACTCAGCCTCATGAAACTTCCAGGGTAGATAGGTCTCCCCGAGACCTTTCCAACGATATGCGCTTTGCCTCGCTAGGCCATCTACAGCCGAAGTTATTCATGGTACTTGGTACCTTACCCTGTTTTTTCCATACTTGTTCGTACTTGGGTACAAACTTTGGATCGCCCATATCTCCACTTTGGAGGCCAGCCAGCACCTTGGCCTCATATACTTTTTTGTTGGTCATACCATGCACCAAATATAATTGTTCTACGCCAACTTGCTATCTCTTCTCCAACTTGCCGTTATTCTTGGTCCAAGTCCTATTTCATTCGTTTTTGGACCCATTTTGCTATATGTTTCACTAATAGCTTCGGCCATGGACAAGCTGATTTTCTATTTGTATTTTTCCTTGATAGTCCCACTCAAGACCATTCCAAAACACACCGCAGCTTGTCGCTCGGTGGCAAACTGACCGAGTTATAATTCATGAAAGGTACCTCAACTTGGTACACCACGTGGTCGGCCCAAACCATAAACCGACCAAACGACCGACTTGGAGCACCCTGACCGGGTTGGCCCCATATAATGAAAGTTGCGTCTCTACACGCCCAACTTATGAATATTCTACACCAAGTCGCTATCTCTTACCAGTAAGCCGGTATTCACCTTCCAAGGGTGATTTTCGTCAAGTGCCATTTCCTGCGACTTGGTCCCCGAATTGGACCATCATCACCTAATATCTCCGTGGTCTTTCAACTTAGGCTCATGAAACTTTCAGGGTAGATAGGTCACCTCGAGACCTTTCCAACGATATGCGGTTTGCCTCGCTCGGCCACCTACAGCCGAAGTTATTCATGGTACTTGGTACCTTACCCTGTTTTTTCCATACTTGTTCGTACTTGGGTACAAACTTTGAATCGCCCATATCTCCACTTTGGAGGCCAGCCAGCGCCTTGGCCCCATATACTTTTTTGTTGGTCATACCATTTCCAAAATATAAATGTTTTACGCAAGCTTGCTATCTCTTCTCCAACTTGCGGTTATTTTTGACTCAAGTCCCATTTCCATAGTTTTTGGTACCAATTTGCTCTATGTTTCGCTAATAGCTTCGCCCAAGGACTTTGTGATTTTTTGTTCGCATTTTTCCTAAATAGTCCCACTCAAGACTATTCCAAATCACACCTTAGCTTGTCGCTCAGTGCCATACAGCCATAGTTTTAATTCATGAAAGGTACATCACCTTGGTACACCACGTGGTCGGTCCAAACCATCAACCAACCATATGACCGACTTCGAGTCGAGCTAGCGGCTAGGCTCAATATAATGAAATGCGTGTCTTGATGCGGGCTACTGACGGTCTGAACAATGTAGCTCGCTAGCTCGTCTCTAAACTTGTGTTTTGGTCGAATATTGGGTGTTCATGTACCACTTCGGGTAACATGGACTTTGGTGCAACTTTACCACTTGTGCACTTAATAACTTCCCGGTCATTCAAGTCTTTGCCTTCATACTTTCAGGGTAGTTAGGTCTCGTCGAGACCTTTCCATACATATGCCAAACTCATCGATCGGACATCTATAGCCCGAGTTATTCGCGGTACACCGTACCTTACCCTGTTTTTTCCTCAATTGGGTACAAACCTTGGAACACCCATATCGCCCCTTTAGAGACTAGCTGGCACGTTGGCCTCATATAATGATAAGTGCACCTCAACTAGGGCTACTGACGGTCAGAACATTTCAACTTGCTAGCTCGGGCCCACACTTGTGTTTTTCTCGAATATATGGTTCAAGTGTGCCACTTTGGGCACTTTTGGACATTTTGTCCCCACACAACTTTCTTGCCTTGGTAGATAGGGTCTTGTGATCTTGGGCAAAAAGATGCACCAAGATATAGTCTAACTTTCGTTCTTGTACCGCAAAGCGCTATCTCAAACACCCGAGGAGATAGAAAGTGATTATGTTCGGTATATCGGTCTTCCATGGCCTACTATGGTAAGCCCCTGCAGGTATGCAACCGAAGGTGCTTGGTACATGTATTTGGTGCAATATCGGTGCAAAGTAGGTGTTTCCTTGATCGGGCTATAACTTTCTTGGTTGATGTTGGATTGCTTTGCGGTCTTCGGGGGATAGTTAGGGAACATGTTGGCCAACATTTCCTTATTCCTCAGCCTGGCCGTACCTCTTACCGTCTAGGCGGTATACATGCTCTAAGTTGGAACTTGTGTTCCTTTGGGTAACTTCTCTGACTTTGACGCTTAATAACTTTCGTTCATATGCAGTCTAAGCTCTGCAACTCTCAGGAAAGCTAGTACTACTCATTTCCTTTCCATATCAGTCTTTGGCTTGTCGATCCGATGTCTACAGCCTGACTTATTCACGTTGCCTGTGAAGGTAGGTTTTTGCCCATTTTCCAGTTCATGTGGTAACATTCCCGGACTTTGCCGGCTTTCTCTTCATGTGGTAACTTGCTTGCTTGTGTGGTAACTTGAAAGTGTATTTCCGACAGACCCAATCTCGGACTTAGCCGATTTTTCTCTTCATATTATATGGATCCATTACTAGGCCATCTTGCTTGCTTGTGTGGTAACTTGAAAGTGTATTTCTGACAGACCCAATCTCGGACTTAGCCGATTTTTCTCTTCATATCATATGGATCCATCACTAGGCCATCTTGCTTGCTTGTGTGGTAACTTGAAAGTGTATTTCTGACAGACCCAATCTCGGACTTAGCCGATTTTTCTCTTCATATCATATGGATCCATCATTAGGCCATCTTGCTTGCTTGTAAGGTAACTTGGTAGTGTATGTCTGACAGACCCAATCTGGGACTTAGCCGATTTTTCTCTTCATATCATATGGATCCATCACTAGGCCATCTTGCTTGCTTGCGTGGTAACTTGGAAGTGTATTTCTGACAGACCCAATCTGGGACTTAGCCGATTTTTCTCTTCATATCATATGGATCCATCACTAGGCCATCTTGCTTGCTTGCGTGGTAACTTGGAAGTGTATTTCTGACAGACCCAATCTGGGACT
>NW_026525096.1:0-39445 GCF_943734705.1 Anopheles coustani | reverse complement strand
GGTTGGCGGACCCAACACTCTGGGTACCTCCGGGTACTTGGGGTTGGTTGAGGACTTGGTGAGCAAACACTTGATATACACTCTTCGGATGTACTTCGGGTGTCACCTGTTGTCCGAGGCCACTTGCATGGTCAACGGTTGAGGTGGTGATGGCGGGTCGGTGCTGTAGGGTGCCGGCCTGTTGGCTGCCTTGGCCGGGTTGGTTGGTTAACACTTGATTGGGCTTGCACCCGAGGGTAATGGCACTTGAAGGTGGGTACTGGCCGGCTGACCTGGTGTGATGGTTGGTTGGTGAACACTTGGCGGTACTTGCACTTGGCTGTGCTTGGACTTGAAGGTGGGATCCGGCTGGCCTAGGCCATTGGTGGTTCGTTGGTTGGTTAGCCCTTAGCTGGGCTGGCTGGCTGGCTGGCCATCGGTGGTGTGGTGTGTTGGGCGGTTGGTGAACACTTGGCGGTACTTGCACTTGGCTGTGCTTGGACTTGAAGGTGGGATCCGGCTGGCCTAGGCCATTGGTGGTTGGTTGGTGGGTTAGCCCTTAGTTGGGCTGGCTGGCTGGCTGGCCATCGGTGGTGTGGTGTGGTGTGGTGTGTGGAGTCGAGCATCGCGCGCCGTTGCCTTCTTCGGAGTGTTGTGGGTACGCAAGTGCTTGCAGTGCAAAGAGGTTGGTGATGGAGTGACATTGCCTTCACCATGGAGTTGCGGGTACTTAGGTACTTGCAAGGAGATGGTGGTATGGTGGTGTTGCGTGTGTGGTGTTCGATTAGAAAGATATAATTTCTAAGTCCGGATTAGTGCTGTCAGTGGGGCCGCCGCTAACAGGTCCTGCACGGCCACCGTGGGGCTTGACTTGGCGCTATTCCGGACTTGGGGCGATCACGATGTCCCCGTGCGGGACTTAGAAGATGGAAGAACACAAGTACCCTTATCCCATGACTTGTGAGCGATTGGCATACGTTACCACATGAAGAGAAAAATTGGCTAAGTCCTGGATCCATATTATATGAAGAGAAAAATCGGCTAAGTCCAGGATCCATATTATATGAAGAGAAAAATCGGCTAAGTCCCGGATCCATATTATATGAAGAGAAAAATCGGCTAAGTCCCGGATCCATATTATATGAAGAGAAAAATCGGCTAAGTCCAGGAACCATATATAATAACCTTATAATCGGCTAAGTCCAGGATCCATATTACATGAAGAGAAAAATCGGCTAAGTCCAGGATCCATATATATTAACCTAATAATCGGCTAAGTCCAGGATCCATATAATATGAAGAGAAAAATCGGCTAAGTCCCAGATTGGGTCTGTCAGAAATACACTTCCAAGTTACCACGCAAGCAAGCAAGATGGCCTAGTGATGGATCCATATGATATGAAGAGAAAAATCGGCTAAGTCCCAGATTGGGTCTGTCAGAAATACACTTCCAAGTTACCACGCAAGCAAGCAAGATGGCCTAGTGATGGATCCATATGATATGAAGAGAAAAATCGGCTAAGTCCCAGATTGGGTCTGTCAGAAATACACTTCCAAGTTACCACGCAAGCAAGCAAGATGGCCTAGTGATGGATCCATATGATATGAAGAGAAAAATCGGCTAAGTCCCAGATTGGGTCTGTCAGACATACACTACCAAGTTACCTTACAAGCAAGCAAGATGGCCTAATGATGGATCCATATGATATGAAGAGAAAAATCGGCTAAGTAAGAGATTGGGTCTGTCAGAAATACACTTTCAAGTTACCACACAAGCAAGCAAGATGGCCTAGTGATGGATCCATATGATATGAAGAGAAAAATCGGCTAAGTCCGAGATTGGGTCTGTCAGAAATACACTTTCAAGTTACCACACAAGCAAGCAAGATGGCCTAGTGATGGATCCATATGATATGAAGAGAAAAATCGGCTAAGTCCGAGATTGGGTCTGTCAGAAATACACTTTCAAGTTACCACACAAGCAAGCAAGATGGCCTAGTGATGGATCCATATAATATGAAGAGAAAAATCGGCTAAGTCCGAGATTATGTCTGTCGGAAATACACTTTCAATTTACCACACAAGCAAGCAAGTTACCACATGAAGAGAAAGCCGGCAAAGTCCGGGAATGTTACCACATGAACTGGAAAATGGGCAAAAACCTACCTTCACAGGCAACGTGAATAAGTCAGGCTGTAGACATCGGATCGACAAGCCAAAGACTGATATGGAAAGGAAATGAGTAGTACTAGCTTTCCTGAGAGTTGCAGAGCTTAGACTGCATATGAACGAAAGTTATTAAGCGTCAAAGTCAGAGAAGTTACCCAAAGGAACACAAGTTCCAACTTAGAGCATGTATACCGCCTAGACGGTAAGAGGTACGGCCAGGCTGAGGAATAAGGAAATGTTGGCCAACATGTTCCCTAACTATCCCCCGAAGACCGCAAAGCAATCCAACATCAACCAAGAAAGTTATAGCCCGATCAAGGAAACACCTACTTTGCACCGATATTGCACCAAATACATGTACCAAGCACCTTCGGTTGCATACCTGCAGGGGCTTACCATAGTAGGCCATGGAAGACCGATATACCGAACATAATCACTTTCTATCTCCTCGGGTGTTTGAGATAGCGCTTTGCGGTACAAGAACGAAAGTTAGACTATATCTTGGTGCATCTTTTTGCCCAAGATCACAAGACCCTATCTACCAAGGCAAGAAAGTTGTGTGGGGACAAAATGTCCAAAAGTGCCCAAAGTGGCACACTTGAACTATATATTCGAGAAAAACACAAGTGTGGGCCCGAGCTAGCAAGTTGAAATGTTCTGACCGTCAGTAGCCCTAGTTGAGGTGCACTTATCATTATATGAGGCCAACGTGCCAGCTAGTCTCTAAAGGGGCGATATGGGTGTTCCAAGGTTTGTACCCAATTGAGGAAAAAACAGGGTAAGGTACGGTGTACCGCGAATAACTCGGGCTATAGATGTCCGATCGATGAGTTTGGCATATGTATGGAAAGGTCTCGACGAGACCTAACTATTCTGAAAGTATGAAGGCAAAGACTTGAATGACCGGGAAGTTATTAAGTGCACAAGTGGTAAAGTTGCACCAAAGTCCATGTTACCCGAAGTGGTACATGAACACCCAATATTCGACCAAAACACAATTTTAGAGACGAGCTAGCGAGCTACATTGTTCAGACCGTCAGTAGCCCGCATCAAGACACGCATTTCATTATATTGAGCCTAGCCGCTAGCTCGACTCGAAGTCGGTCATATGGTTGGTTGATGGTTTGGACCGACCACGTGGTGTACCAAGGTGATGTACCTTTCATGAATTAAAACTCTGGCTGTATGGCACTGAACGACAAGCTAAGGTGTGATTTGGAATAGTCTTGAGTGGGACTATTTAGGAAAAATGCGAACAAAAAATCACAAAGTCCTTGGGCGAAGCTATTAGCGAAACATAGAGCAAATTGGTACCAAAAACTATGGAAATGGGACTTGAGTCAAAAATAACCGCAAGTTGGAGAAGAGATAGCAAGCTTGCGTAGAACATTTATAACTAGTGCGTGGTATGACCAACAAAAATGTGTATGGGGCCAAGGCGCTGGCTGGCCTCCAAAGTTGTGATATGGGCGATTCAAAGTTTGTACCCAAGTATGAACAAGTATGGAAAAAACAGGGTAAGGTACCAAGTACCATGAATAACTTCGGCTGTAGATGGCCTAGCGAGGCAAACCGCATATCGTTGGAAAGGTATTGGGGAGACCTATCTACCCTGAAAGTTTCATGAGGCTGAGTTGAAAGACCACGGAGATATTAGGTGATGATGGTCCAATTCGGGGACCAAGTCGCAGGAAATGGCACTTGACCAAAATCACGCTTGGAAGGTGAATACCGGCTTACCGGTAAGAGATAGCGACTTGGCGTAGAATATTCATAAGTTGGGCGTGTAAAGACGCAACTTTCATTATATGGGGGCAACCCGGTCAGGGTGCTCCAAGTCGGTCGTTTGGTCGGTTTATGGTTTGGGCCGACCACGTGGTGTACCAAGTTGAGGTACCTTTCATGAATTATAACTCGGTCAGTTTGCCACCGAGCGACAAGCTGCGGTGTGTTTTGGAATGGTCTTGAGTGGGACTATCAAGCAAAAATACAAACAGAATATCAGCTTGTCCATGGCCGAAGCTATTAGTGAAACATATAGCAAAATGGGTCCGAAAACGAATGAAATGGGACTTGGACCAAGAATAACGGCAAGTTACAGAAGAGATAGCAAGTTGGCGTAGAACAATTATATTTAGTGCATGGTATGACCAAGAAAAAAGTATATGGGGCAAAGGTGCTAGCTGGCCTCCAAAGTGGAGATATGGGCGATCCAAAGTTTGTACCCAAGTACGAACAAGTATGGAAAAAACAGGGTAAGGTACCAAGTACCATTAATAACTTCGGCTGTAGATGGCCGAGCGAGGCAAACGGCTCACCGTTGGAAAGGTCTTGGGGAGACCTATCTACCCTGAAAGTTTTATGAGGCTGAGTTGAAAGACCACGAAGATATTAGGTGATGATGGTCGTATTCGGGGACCAAGTCGCAGGAAATGGCACTTGACCAAAATCCCCCTTGGAAGGTGAATACCGGCTTACCGGTAAGAGATAGCGACTTGGCGTAGAATATTCATAAGTTGGGCGTGTAGAGACGCAACTTTCATTATATGGGGCCAACCCGGTCAGGGTGCTCCAAGTCGGTCGTTTGGTCGGTTTATGGTTTGGGCCGACCACGTGGTGTACCAAGTTGAGGTACCTTTCATGAATTATAACTCGGTCAGTTTGCCACCGAGCGACAAGCTGCGGTGTGTTTTGGAATGGTCTTGAGTGGGACTATCAAGCAAAAATACAAACAGAATATCAGCTTGTCCATGGCCGAAGCTATTAGTGAAACATATAGCAAAATGGGTCCGAAAACGAATGAAATGGGACTTGGACCAAGAATAACGGCAAGTTACAGAAGAGATAGCAAGTTGGCGTAGAACAATTATATTTAGTGCATGGTATGACCAAGAAAAAAGTATATGGGGCAAAGGTGCTGGCTGGCCTCCAAAGTGGAGATATGGGCGATACAAAGTTTGTACCCAAGTATGGCAAAAACTGGTAGAGGTACCTTTCATGAATTACTGCTCAGGCTGTATGGCACTTAGCGGGACGCTTGGCTCTGGTATGGAATAGTCTTGAGTGGGACTATCAAGGAAAAATACGAACAAAAAATCACCATGTCCACGGACGAAGGTATTAGCGAAACTTAGAGCGAAATTGCGACCAAGTCGCTGGAAATGGCCCTTGGACCAAGTATACCGTCAAGGCGGTACGAGATAGCGAGTTGACGTGGAATATTTATAAGTTTGCCTCCACGAGACGAAAGTTTAGTTATATGGGGCCAACCCGCTCAGGGTTGTCCAAGTCGGTCATATGGCTGATCGAAATTTTCGACCAAGTACTGAGAAAACAGGGTAAGGTACCGTGTACCTCGAATAACTTCGGCTGTAGATGTCCGAGCGAGGCAAACGGCATAGCGTTGGAAAGGTCTTGAGGTGCTCTAGGCACCCTGAAAGTATGAGAAAGCTATCTGGAAAACTCGTGGAGATATTAGAGAAACATTGGGCCCAAAAGATACCAAGTCGCAGGAAATGGGCCCTCCAAGAACACCCTAAAATCCCAATTACGGCTAAGTTGCAGGCCAGCTAGCGAAGTGAAATGTTCTAGGCATAACTAGAACACGTTAATGCGCAACTTTTTTAATCAGAACTTTTTTCGATATCTGGCCCCCAAAGGGGGGATATGGGCGATCAAAGGATTTTTCCAAGTTTCGGTACTTTTTACGGTATCGCTCATAGCTCCGGCTGTATGCAAGCAAATGACAATCTAAGACATGATTTGGAAAGGTATTGAGCAGTACTAACTTACGTTAGAACACAGCGAAGCGCTATCGGTTCATGGCAAGGCCGATATAAGCAGTCAAAGATGAAAAATGTTGACAAAATGAACAAAAATTACCTTGGTACGCGAATAGCGGCCAGGGATGAAGAGGTACGAAGGTGGTGTAGAAGAATTATAATTAGGGCTTGGTACGCTCTAAAAGTTTGCCGAAGACCGCAAAGCGCTCAGACCCATAGAAAGTGGCCATTTGGGCCGAACAGTGCGTGCAAAGAGGTGAAAATGCAAAAATTGCACTTTGGGGGGCGATTTGCGGGGGGAAGGAGGGGTCGGAGGGCAAAGTGTCTCTTGACCAAAAAGTCTTATCTCGTCGAGATCTACAACATTGCCGAAGACCGCAAAGCGCTAGCTCGCAATCGAAAAATCAAGAATTTGAAAATTTTCTAAGTCTTGGGCTCCCTAAGGAAAAGTTTCAAAAATCACGTTTGTCCTCAATTTTGAAGGGGAAGGAGTCGGTTCCGGGGCATGGTGTCT
Organism: Anopheles coustani; assembly: GCF_943734705.1. Taxonomy (NCBI): domain Eukaryota; kingdom Metazoa; phylum Arthropoda; class Insecta; order Diptera; family Culicidae; genus Anopheles; species Anopheles coustani. Next base: position 33,001 of record NW_026525096.1, on the reverse strand, counting down.
TCGGCAAAAAGTCTTATCTTTTTGCGTACTTTCGACTAGTTCAATAAAAATTTTTGACCCAAAATTTGTTCGGCGGACCCCTAGGTCGAAAAACCCGAAAAAATCCCAAAAAAGTCGAAAATGTCGAAAAATGAGAAAACCTCATATTCGGACTCTACACGAGCCCCAGATATTGAAAAGTGAAATCCGCGGTCGATTTGGAACAAAAAATTGACCTAGGCAAAGTTGTATGGAGGTAGGGACCCCTGAGAAAAAAGTTTGGTCCCGAGGCTCCTTGGACCACCAAGTCCCTAGGTCGGACCAAAATCGGAAAAAATCCGACCGAAGTCGAAAGTGTCGAAAATTTTAAAAAACCCCTTTTGGGGCCCTATGGCCTCCCTAGATAATGAAAAGTGAGGTCCGCGGCCGATCCGGAAGAAAAACTTGACCTAGGCAAACTTGTATGACGGTGGGGACCCAAAAAAATTTCGATGAGTGTAGTTTAGACAGGCCGGAAAATGTATCGGTGGTCCGTATCAAGGGACGTCTTTTAGTTCCATGGGGTGGTGGTCGTCGAACAAAGTCGCCTAGGTCGACCACCAGAAAGACCAGTCGTGTTGTAATGGATGTTTTGACCACTTTACTAGGGAAACCTAGTAGGTCGAAGCAAATTTGGGGTTCGAGATGAGTTGGTGAAAGTTGGTCCAACCTAGGTGTGCTTGGTGGAGGTTGACCATGAAAGTAGAGCATGATAGGAATGACCATAACTTTGGTTCTAGATGTCGGATCGGTACACTTGAGGCAGTTTTGGAAAGGTGAAGGCCTGCTCTAGCTATGTTTCCTACCAAGCTGAGCGCCTACTAGTGACCCGGAGGAGGTATTAAGGGTCAAAGGCAAAAAGGGGTACCCTAAAGTGCATGTGACCAAGAAAATGGGAAAAACGGTATCGCCTATAGCTCAGGCTGTATGGCTCGGATCGGAAAGCTTGGATATGCGTTGGAAAGGTCTTGACGAGCGCTAGCTATGTGTCCTACCAAGCGAAGCGCTAGGTGTTGAGCAAGTCGGTCATATTAGAGGGCAAAGGTAAAAAATGGTGGTTTAGAGGCGAAAATTCACCTTATGATCGAAAATAGCGGGCGAACGATAAGAGCTACGAACACGGCGTAGAACAATCATAAGTACGTTACCACAAGACCTAACTTTGGCCAATATAGAGCGAGAAGATCGGAGGTACCCATCAGGGTGATATGGCTGGTTCAAAGTTGGACCAAAACGAGACTTGAGAAATGGGTTGAAACACGGTATCGCGAATAACTCAGGCTGTATGGAACGGATCGACAAGCTAAGATCAGTGTTGGAAAGGTCGAACCGAGCGCTAACTATAATCCCAAACAACCGAAGCGCTAAGTGTTGAGCAAAACTGAGTTATTAAGCGACAAAGTGGAAAAATAATACCAAAATTTCCAAAAATCACACAAGACCAAGAATACCGAGCAGGCGGTAAGAGATAGCGGGTTGACGTAGAATACTTATAAGTTTGCCTCTACGAGACCTAAAAGTCGTCCATAGACAGCGAGAAGATCGGACCACTCTGGAAGGGTGATACGAGTGGTCAAAAATTAGCAAAAATGAAACATGGCTAAAATGGATTTGACTTGTGCACCATGTAGCTCCGGCTGTATGGCATGGATTGTAAAGCTAGGATATGTTTTGGAAAGGTAACACCCAGCGCTAGATACGACTAGAAGAAAGCAAAGCGCTAACTAGCATGATTTGGAAGTTATTAAGCGTCAAAGTCGAAAAATGTTACCAAAATTGAAACTCGAGTACATTGGGCCAAAAAGTACAAGTTGTGAAATTTGGACTTACGAGTAAAATACCGAGCAGGCGGTAAGAGATAGAGACTTGGTGTAGAACAATTATAAGTTGGGCATGTTATAACCTAAATTTGGCCCGAACATAGTGTCGAGATCGGTGGTACCCAAAAGGGTGGTACAGGTGTTAGATGGTTTTCCCAGAGCATAAGCTCCACATGATATGGAAAACGGGAAACATCATAACTTCGGCTGTATGGCATGGAATGGAACGAACAAGTTATCGATGGAAAGAGAAAAGGTAGCGCTAACTATAATTCCTACCAAGCAAAGCGCTAGCATGTGACCGTTCAGGTGTTATTGTGAGTCAAAGTCAGAAATTGTTACCACGAGAGGCGAAAATCCGACTAAGTCCAAAAATACCGGGCTGGCGGTAAGAGATACGGCTTGGCCGTAGAACATTTATAAGTTGGCCAAGACAAGACCTAAGTTTCGTCCATAGACGACAAGAAGATCGAAGATACCTGAAGGTGAGATATGGGCATCCCAAAGTGGGCCTTTGAAAAAGTGACAAACTTCCCTTATAACAGCATACACCAAATATCTCTGGCTCTATGGCACCGAATAAGAAGTTGAGCTCAGCGATAGAAAGGTGATAGTCAGCGCTAAATATCATTGGAACAGAGTGAAGCGCTAAAGGGAAAGGATCTTGGTGATATAAGGTGACAAAGTCGAGAAAAGTTGCCTCAAAATCATGAAAAATGTGAAAAAATGGCTAAGTCCCGGGTGCCTTAAGGGCAGGTTGATCGAATGTACCGAGCTGGCGGTACGAGATAGAGACTTGGTGTAGAACAATTATATGTTTGGCATGGCAAGACCTACATTTGGCCAATACAAAGAGAGAAGATCAAAGAAACCCGTAAGGGTGATATTGGTGTCCACAGGTAAAAAGCACTAAGTCTTGGGAAACTTATATGAAGAAAAAGGACCCTGATGGGCCATATGGAATTGATCGAAAAATCGGCTAAGTCCCAAAATGGGGATGTCAGAACTACACTCATATGTTACCACATGAAGCAAGGCAAACTTATATGAAGCAAAGGACCCTGATGGGTCATATGGTATTTTACGAAAAATCGGCTAAGTCCCAAAATGGGGATGTCAGAACTACACTCAAATGTTACCACACCAAGCAAGGCAAACTTATATGAAGGAAAGGACCCATATGGGTCATATGGTATTTTACGAAAAATCGGCTAAGTCCCAAAATGGGGATGTCAGAACTACACTCATGTGTTACCACACCAAGCAAGGCAAACTTATATGAAGCAAAGGACCCTGATGGGTCATATGGTATTTTACGAAAAATCGGCTAAGTCCCAAAATGGGGATGTCAGAACTACACTCAAATGTTACCACATCAAGCAAGGCAAACTTGTATGAAGGAAAGGACCCTGATGGGTCATATGGTATTTTACGAAAAATCGGCTAAGTCCCAAAATGGGGATGTCAGAACTACACTTAAAAGTTACCACACCAAGCAAGGCAAACTTATATGAAGCAAAGGACCCTGATGGGTCATATGGTATTTTACGAAAAATCGGCTAAGTCCCAAAATGGGGATGTCAGAACTACACTCAAATGTTACCACACCAAGCAAGGCAAACTTATATGAAGCAAAGGACCCTGATGGGTCATATGGTATTGGTCGAAAAATCGGCTAAGTCCCAAAATGGGGATGTCAGAACTACACTCAAATGTTACCACACCAAGCAAGGCAAACTACCTAGGTGAACCCTAGCAAGAAACACGGACCAAGACAGGTGGCCTAAGTTACGAGTACAAGTGACCTAGGGAAAGTTGTATGACGGTGAGGACCCTGAAAAATCTGGTTAGTGTAATTCAGACAGGGTAGGTTTTTGGGTCGGCTGAACCCCCTTATTTCGGGTTTTGGCCTACTCAAGAAGCTACACCTAGGCGAACTGCCTAGGGTGCAAGTGTGAAGACCAATCGAATAGTAAGACAAGTTTCGACCGATCGCCCTAGGCAAGCTTGTATGAAGAAAGAGACCCTATGGGTCATAAGGAAATATATGAAAAATCGGCTAAGTCCCAAAATGGGGATGTCAGAACTACACTAAAAAGTTACCACACCAAGCAAGGCAAACTTATATGAAGCAAAGGACCCTGATGGGTCATATGGTATTTTACGAAAAATCGGCTAAGTCCCAAAATGGGGATGTCAGAACTACACTAAAAAGTTACCACACCAAGCAAGGCAAACTTATATGAAGCAAAGGACCCTGATGGGTCATATGGTATTTTACGAAAAATCGGCTAAGTCCCAAAATGGGGATGTCAGAACTACACTCAAATGTTACCACATCAAGCAAGGCAAACTTGTATGAAGGAAAGGACCCTGATGGGTCATATGGTATTTTACGAAAAATCGGCTAAGTCCCAAAATGGGGATGTCAGATCTACACTCAAATGTTACCACACCAAGCAAGGCAAACTTATATGAAGCAAAGGACCCTGATGGGTCATATGGTATTGATCGAAAAATCGGCTAAGTCCCAAAATGGGGATGTCAGAACTACACTCAAATGTTACCACACCAAGCAAGGCAAACTTATATGAAGGCAAGGACCCTGATGGGTCATATGGTATTTTACGAAAAATCGGCTAAGTCCCAAAATGGGGATGTCAGAACTACACTCAAATGTTACCACACCAAGCAAGGCAAACTTATATGAAGCAAAGGACCCTGATGGGTCATATGGTATTTTACGAAAAATCGGCTAAGTCCCAAAATGGGGATGTCAGAACTACACTCAAATGTTACCACACCAAGCAAGGCAAACTTATATGAAGGAAAGGACCCATATGGGTCATATGGTATTTTACGAAAAATCGGCTAAGTCCCAAAATGGGGATGTCAGAACTACACTCATGTGTTACCACACCAAGCAAGGCAAACTTATATGAAGCAAAGGACCCTGATGGGTCATATGGTATTTTACGAAAAATCGGCTAAGTCCCAAAATGGGGATGTCAGAACTACACTCAAATGTTACCACATCAAGCAAGGCAAACTTGTATGAAGGAAAGGACCCTGATGGGTCATATGGTATTTTACGAAAAATCGGCTAAGTCCCAAAATGGGGATGTCAGAACTACACTCAAATGTTACCACACCAAGCAAGGCAAACTTATATGAAGCAAAGGACCCTGATGGGTCATATGGTATTTTACGAAAAATCGGCTAAGTCCCAAAATGGGGATGTCAGAACTACACTCAAATGTTACCACACCAAGCAAGGCAAACTTATATGAAGCAAAGGACCCTGATGGGTCATATGGTATTGGTCGAAAAATCGGCTAAGTCCCAAAATGGGGATGTCAGAACTACACTCAAATGTTACCACACCAAGCAAGGCAAACTACCTAGGTGAACCCTAGCAAGAAACACGGACCAAGACAGGTGGCCTAAGTTACGAGTACAAGTGACCTAGGGAAAGTTGTATGACGGTGAGGACCCTGAAAAATCTGGTTAGTGTAATTCAGACAGGGTAGGTTTTTGGGTCGGCTGAACCCCCTTATTTCGGGTTTTGGCCTACTCAAGAAGCTACACCTAGGCGAACTGCCTAGGGTGCAAGTGTGAAGACCAATCGAATAGTAAGACAAGTTTCGACCGATCGCCCTAGGCAAGCTTGTATGAAGAAAGAGACCCTATGGGTCATAAGGAAATATATGAAAAATCGGCTAAGTCCCAAAATGGGGATGTCAGAACTACACTAAAAAGTTACCACACCAAGCAAGGCAAACTTATATGAAGCAAAGGACCCTGATGGGTCATATGGTATTTTACGAAAAATCGGCTAAGTCCCAAAATGGGGATGTCAGAACTACACTAAAAAGTTACCACACCAAGCAAGGCAAACTTATATGAAGCAAAGGACCCTGATGGGTCATATGGTATTTTACGAAAAATCGGCTAAGTCCCAAAATGGGGATGTCAGAACTACACTCAAATGTTACCACATCAAGCAAGGCAAACTTGTATGAAGGAAAGGACCCTGATGGGTCATATGGTATTTTACGAAAAATCGGCTAAGTCCCAAAATGGGGATGTCAGATCTACACTCAAATGTTACCACACCAAGCAAGGCAAACTTATATGAAGCAAAGGACCCTGATGGGTCATATGGTATTGATCGAAAAATCGGCTAAGTCCCAAAATGGGGATGTCAGAACTACACTCAAATGTTACCACACCAAGCAAGGCAAACTTATATGAAGGCAAGGACCCTGATGGGTCATATGGTATTTTACGAAAAATCGGCTAAGTCCCAAAATGGGGATGTCAGAACTACACTCAAATGTTACCACACCAAGCAAGGCAAACTTATATGAAGCAAAGGACCCTGATGGGTCATATGGTATTTTACGAAAAATCGGCTAAGTCCCAAAATGGGGATGTCAGAACTACACTCAAATGTTACCACACCAAGCAAGGCAAACTTATATGAAGGAAAGGACCCATATGGGTCATATGGTATTTTACGAAAAATCGGCTAAGTCCCAAAATGGGGATGTCAGAACTACACTCATGTGTTACCACACCAAGCAAGGCAAACTTATATGAAGCAAAGGACCCTGATGGGTCATATGGTATTTTACGAAAAATCGGCTAAGTCCCAAAATGGGGATGTCAGAACTACACTCAAATGTTACCACATCAAGCAAGGCAAACTTGTATGAAGGAAAGGACCCTGATGGGTCATATGGTATTTTACGAAAAATCGGCTAAGTCCCAAAATGGGGATGTCAGAACTACACTCAAATGTTACCACACCAAGCAAGGCAAACTTATATGAAGCAAAGGACCCTGATGGGTCATATGGTATTTTACGAAAAATCGGCTAAGTCCCAAAATGATGATGTCAGAACTACACTCAAATGTTACCACACCAAGCAAGGCAAACTTATATGAAGCAAAGGACCCTGATGGGTCATATGGTATTGATCGAAAAATCGGCTAAGTCCCAAAATGGGGATGTCAGAACTACACTCAAATGTTACCACACCAAGCAAGGCAAACTTATATGAAGCAAAGGACCCTGATGGGTCATATGGTATTTTACGAAAAATCGGCTAAGTCCCAAAATGGGGATGTCAGAACTACACTCAAATGTTACCACACCAAGCAAGGCAAACTTATATGAAGCAAAGGACCCTGATGGGTCATATGGTATTGATTGAAAAATCGGCTAAGTCCCAAAATGGGGATGTCAGAACTACACCCAAATGTTACCACACCAAGCAAGGCAAACTTATATGAAGGCAAGGACCCTGATGGGTCATATGGTATTTTACGAAAAATCGGCTAAGTCCCAAAATGGGGATGTCAGAACTACACTCAAATGTTACCACACCAAGCAAGGCAAACTTATATGAAGGCAAGGACCCTGATGGGTCATATGGTATTTTACGAAAAATCGGCTAAGTCCCAAAATGGGGATGTCAGAACTACACTCAAATGTTACCACACCAAGCAAGGCAAACTTATATGAAGCAAAGGACCCTGATGGGTCATATGGTATTGATTGAAAAATCGGCTAAGTCCCAAAATGGGGATGTCAGAACTACACCCAAATGTTACCACACCAAGCAAGGCAAACTTATATGAAGCAAAGGACCCATATGGGTCATATGGTATTTTACGAAAAATCGGCTAAGTCCCAAAATGATGATGTCAGAACTACACTCAAATGTTACCATACCAAGCAAGGCAAACTTATATGAAGGAAAGGACCCATATGGGTCATATGGTATTTTACGAAAAATCGGCTAAGTCCCAAAATGAGGATGTCAGAACTACACTAAAAAGTTACCACACCAGGCAAGGCAAAGTACCTAGGTGAACCCTAGGAAGAAACACGGACCAAGTCAGATGGCCTAAGACAATAGAACAAGTGACCTAGGCAAAGTTGTATGGCGCTGAGGACCCTGAAAAATCTGGTTAGTGTAGTTTAGACAGGGTAGGTTTTTGGGTCGGCCGAACCCCCTTATTTTGGGTTTTGGCCTCATCAAGAAGCTACACCTAGGCAAACTGCCTAGGGTGAAAGTGCGAAGACCAATCGAATAGTAAGACAAGTTTTGACCGATCGCCCTAGGCAAGCTTGTATGAAGAAAGGGACCCTATGGGTCATATGGAAATACATGAAAAATCGGCTAAGTCCCAAAATTGGGATGTCTGAACTACACTAAAAAGTTACCACATCAAGCAAGGCAAAGTACCTAGGTGAACCCTAGCAAGAAACACGGACCAAGTCAGATGGCCTAAGTCAAGAGAACAAGTGACCTAGGCAAAGTTGTATGACGGTGAGGACCCTGAAAAATCTGGTTAGTGTAGTTTAGACAGGGGAGGTTTTTGGGTCGGCTGAACCTCCTTATTTTGGGTTTTGACCTCCTCAAGAAGCTACACCTAGGCAAACTGCCTAGGGTGAAAGTGCGAAGACCAATCGAATAGTAAGACAAGTTTTGACCGATCGCCCTAGGCAAGCTTGTATGAAGAAAGGGACCCTATGGGTCATATGGAAATACATGAAAAATCGGCTAAGTCCCAAAATTGGGATGTCTGAACTACACTAAAAAGTTACCACAGCAAGCAAGGCAAAGTACCTAGGTGAACCCTAGGAAGAAACACGGACCAAGTCAGATGGCCTAAGTCAAGAGTACAAGTGACCTAGGCAAAGTTGTATGGCGCTGAGGACCCTGAAAAATCGGGTTAGTGTAGTTCAGACAGGGGAGGTTTCTGGGTTGGCTGAACCTCCTTATTTCGGGTTTTGGCCTCCTCAAGAAGACAGACCTAGGCAAACTGCCTAGGGTGAAAGTGCGAAGACCAATCGAATAGTAAGACAAGTTTTGACCGATCGCCCTAGGCAAGCTTGTATGAAGAAAGGGACCCTTAGGGTCATATGGAAATTCATGAAAAATCGGCTAAGTCCCAAAATTGGGATGTCAGAACTACACTATAAAGTTACCACATCAAGCAAGGCAAAGTACCTAGGTGAACCCTAGGAAGAAACACGGACCAAGTCAGATGGCCTAAGTCAAGAGTATAAGTGACCTAGGCAAAGTTGTATGGCGCTGAGGACCCTGAAAAATCGGGTTAGTGTAGTTAAGACAGGGGAGGTTTCAGGGTCGGCTGGACCTCCTTATTTCGGGTTTTGGCCTCCTCAAGAAGACAGACCTAGGCGAATTGCCTAGGGTGAAACTGCGAAGACCAATCGAATAGTAAGACAAGTTTTGACCGATCGCCCTAGGCAAGCTTGTATGAAGAAAGGGACCCTTAGGGTCATATGGAAATTCATGAAAAATCGGCTAAGTCCCAAAATTGGGATGTCAGAACTACACTAAAAAGTTACCACATCAAGCAAGGCAAAGTACCTAGGTGAACCCTAGGAAGAAACACGGACCAAGTCAGATGGCCTAAGTCAAGAGTATAAGTGACCTAGGCAAAGTTGTATGGCGCTGAGGACCCTGAAAAATCGGGTTAGTGTAGTTAAGACAGGGGAGGTTTCAGGGTCGGCCGAACCTCCTTATTTCGGGTTTTGGCCTCCTCAAGAAGACAGACCTAGGCGAACTGCCTAGGGTGAAAGTGCGAAGACCAATCGAATAGTAAGACAAGTTTTGACCGATCGCCCTAGGCAAGCTTGTATGAAGAAAGGGACCCTATGGGTCATATGGAAATTCATGAAAAATCGGCTAAGTCCCAAAATTGGGATGTCAGAACTACACTATAAAGTTACCACATTAGCAAGGCAGACTTGTATGAAGAACGGGACCCTGGTGAAAGTAGCAAATATCCCAAACCGAACATGAATATTATACACACAAGAGTACGAACATAAAGGAACACGGACCAAGCGTGCCGAGAGAATCGGTACTATAGAGCCCTCGTGGTTCTACACAAAGACTTTATGTTAGGGGTTCAAGCCCCATAGTACTCAAACGGTGACAGTAGCAAATATCCCAAACCGAACATGAATATTATACACACAAGAGTACGAACATAAAGGAACACGGACCAAGCGTGCCGAGAGAATCGGTACTATAGAGCCCTCGTGGTTCTACACAAAGACTTTATGTTCGGGGTTCACACCCCAAATCGAACGTGGAATTTACTTTCTGATGGTCATGCGGTCGTCCAAAGGGGTCTAGTATCCTGGGATGACAAGCATCACGGGCACAGCTCGTATCAAAACAGTCGAAGAGGCCCGCGAAAGCTTGCTTTCCATGGCTATGCGATGCACAAATTGAGTTTACTCACCGTAGTATAAAACGAACGAACCGAACCTATCCGAGTAGGGATAATGGGCGCAGTAACATACTTCTGTGACCCAGCGAGAGTTGAACGAGGTGACATGAACTGTCAGTGGCTTATATCAGATGGGATACATACATGAGATTGCTTTCAAATCTACACTCGAAAACCTAACCAAGTAAAAGCGAACGTGGGGAGGATTCGAAACCGGTAACGAAATCTTAAGCTGGAAAGAGTCATCACTATGGATACATATTATGCGAAACCAATCAAGTGCTCATTACTGATCCAAAACCGAAGAGCACTAGTGAACACCTTAATCTCACCCTAGTTCACATCCAAGTGATCGACCACGTGTGTGAAGCAAAGACCAATCGAATTCCTGAATGAACCGAACACTATGAACAAATGGCCAAAAACGTTATAACTATCCAAACATACTACTATCTAGCGAAAGTCATCACGATGGAACCATACCATGATCTTTAACCTATAGCGCTCACCATATTCCTACCCAGAGTGCAAGTGAACAGATTGCCCACCCCTACCCAGTTCACAACCACGTGATCGACTAACATACCGAGGTTACCACAAGTCAAAGTTATACGTTTACAAGCGCAAGACCAATCGAAAACCCCGAAAGCAATCTCGACCCAAAATGTATTATCCGTGAGTGTAGTCGAGTCTCGTACTCGTCATCTGTAATCGTCGGATAGAATATCCAGTACACGGTTGTCTTTCCAAATGAAATCTACATACAGAACTCGCTCTTGGCAAATGGGTGGCAATGGCGCAATCAGGAGCGAGTTCCCGTCCGGGTGCCAAGTGATTGGCAAATGTCTGGGGGAAAGCAACCATATGTTGATTTGTCTGTTAGTGTACTGGGTGTTTGAGGTATGTAGTATCCACGCTTGGTTGGGTGTGTCAGAGGACCATGGATGCGTTCACAACCCCAATTGGGGTACATCGGGAATGATTTTGTGGAACCGATGTGCCCGGCACACACTAAGTTTTGTTGCAAGTTAATAGTGTGCCATGTCCGGGGGGGTTGTGATTAAACTCTGGTGAATTGCGTACTGTGGTGATTGGGGTATGAAAGCCCCGCAGTTGCAATGATCGGACGCGCCTAGCGTGTCCTTTAGTTGATGGTAGGGAAATGAAGGCCCTTGTCAGCTCACCTAAGTATTCATGGAAGTTTGGCATAAGGTCGCTGTGGTAGGGGTATGAAGGCCCCGTCAGCGCATGCACAATCGGGCGCACGAGCGCTTAGCGGAGTCGAATGCCGCTCAAGTGCCTGTCCGGTGCATCGGGTGTGTGTGATACGAGGGCAATGAGGTTCGCACGGGGGCTCGCCTCCCGTGTGCTACCGGACTTGACAACATATAGAACGTGGTGTTTGCTCCTCCGGGTGCAATGGGACAATGAACATTCGAAGGCAAAGTCGGAATTCTGGTTGATCCTACCAGTAATATACGCTCGTCTCAAAGGTTAAGCCATGCATGTCTAAGTACAAACAGATTTAATGTGAAACCGCATAAGGCTCAGTATAACAGCTATAATTTACGAGATCATCAACCTAGTTACTTGGATAACTGTGGAAAATCTAGAGCTAATACATGCAACATGCCAGGACCCTCGCGGGAACTGGTGCACTTATTAGTCAAACCAATCGCGGGTTCTCCGTGTCATTGAGTTGAAGTCTGGATAATGATGCTGATCGTATGGTCTCGCACCGACGACAGATCTCGCAAATATCTGCCCTATCAACTATGGATGGTAGTATAGAGGACTACCATGGTTGCAACGGGTAACGGGGAATCAGGGTTCGATTCCGGAGAGGGAGCCTGAGAAATGGCTACCACATCCAAGGAAGGCAGCAGGCGCGTAAATTACCCAATCCCGGGACGGGGAGGTAGTGACGAGAAATAACAATATGAAACTCTTTAATGATGTTTCATAATTGGAATGAGTAGAGCATAAATCCTTCTACGAGGATCAAGTGGAGGGCAAGTCTGGTGCCAGCAGCCGCGGTAATTCCAGCTCCACTAGCGTATATTAAAATTGTTGCGGTTAAAACGTTCGAAGTTGATACTTGTCCAACACAGTCCGGCTCCGCCGACCCGGTCAACCCGTGGTCGGTGGGCCAAGTCGGAATCTGGTTGCGACTCAATGGTGTGGTAGGGCACCAAGTCTGTGTCATGGTGTGCCCTTCAACGGGTGCAAGTGTAACATAGAGCTCGACCGCTCACGTTTACCTTGAACAAATTAGAGTGCTTAAAGCAGGGTGCCCAAACGCCCTAGAATAATCTTGCATGGAATAATGGAATACGACCTTGGTCTAATCTTTCATTGGTTTGTACTCAGACCGGAGGTAATGATTAACAGAAGTAGTTGGGGACACTAGTATTACGGCGCGAGAGGTGAAATTCGTAGACCGTCGTAAGACTAACTAAAGCGAAGGCATTTGTCAAGGATGCTTTCTTTAATCAAGAACGAAAGTTAGAGGATCGAAGGCGATTAGATACCGCCCTAGTTCTAACCGTAAACGATGCCAACTAGCAATTGGGAGACGCTACAACCAGGTGCTCTCAGTAGCTTCCGGGAAACCAAAGTCAGGTTCCGGGGGGAAGTATGGTTGCAAAGTTGAAACTTAAAGGAATTGACGGAAGGGCACCACAATGAAATGGAGCTTGCGGTTCAATTTGACTCAACACGGGAAAACTTACCAGGTCCGAACTTATGGAGGTGAGACAGATTAATAGCTCTTTCTCAAATTTAAGGGTAGTGGTGCATGGCCGTTCTTAGTTCGTGGATTGATTTGTCTGGTTAATTCCGATAACGAACGTGACTCACATATGCTAACTAGAACGCAGTCAGCGTTAATGCGTCGATGCCGATTGGAACGGGTTAGGACCTTTCGGTGGAGTATGACCTGACACCTTCGCTGTTCGTGTGCGCAAGTGCACTTACGGTACGCTGCTTAGCAGGACAATTTGTGTTTAGCAAAATGAGATCGAGCGATAACAGGTCCGTGATGCCCTTAGATGTTCTGGGCTACACGCGTGCTACAATGTGGGTAGCAGCGTGTCTCCTATTCCGAGAGGAACGGGAAATCACTCAAATACTCACTTAGTAGGGATTATGGATTGCAATGGTCCATATGAACTCGGAACTTCTAGTAAGTGCTGGTCATCAGCCAGCGTTGAATACGTCCCTGCCCTTTGTACACACCGCCCGTCGCTACTACCGATGGATTATTTAGTGAGGTCTTTGGAGATGATCGTTCGCTGGATCCTCGTGAACCGCGTCTGCTTTATCGAAGTTGACCGAACTTGATGATTTAGAGGAAGTAAAAGTCGTAACAAGGTTTCCGTAGGTGAACCTGCGGAAGGATCATTAGTGGCCAAGTGATCCTTCCAGAAGTCCGAGCCTGCGGGTTGAGACTTCGGCACAAGTTGCCATATGATAATTGACGAAACACTATAGAAGTCCGAACCTGCGGGTTGAGACTCATGACATGTATGTATAAGGCAACTTGTGCCTAAGTCTCAACCCGCAAGTTCGGACTTGTGTATTTGTTCGAAGTCATGTATAAGGCAACGTGTGCCTAAGTCTCAACTCGCAGGTTCGGACTTGTTAGTGTTTCGTCAACTTTCATATGGCAACTTGTGCCTAAGTCTCAACCCGCAGGTTCGGACTTGTGTATTTGTTCGAAGTCATGTATAAGGCAACTTGTGCCTAAGTCTCAACCCGCAGGTTCGGACTTGTGTATTTGTTCGAAGTCATGTATAAGGCAACGTGTGCCTAAGTCTCAACCCGCAGGTTCGGACTTCTATAGTGTTTCGTCAATTATCATATGGCAACTTGTGCCGAAGTCTCAACCCGCAGGTTCGGACTTCTATAGTGTTTCGTCAATTATCATATGGCAACTTGTGCCGAAGTCTCAACCCGCAGGTTCGGACTTCTGGAAGGATCACTTGGCCACTAATGATCCTTCCGCAGGTTCACCTACGGAAACCTTGTTACGACTTTTACTTCCTCTAAATCATCAAGTTCGGTCAACTTCGATAAAGCAGACGCGGTTCACGAGGATCCAGCGAACGATCATCTCCAAAGACCTCACTAAATAATCCATCGGTAGTAGCGACGGGCGGTGTGTACAAAGGGCAGGGACGTATTCAACGCTGGCTGATGACCAGCACTTACTAGAAGTTCCGAGTTCATATGGACCATTGCAATCCATAATCCCTACTAAGTGAGTATTTGAGTGATTTCCCGTTCCTCTCGGAATAGGAGACACGCTGCTACCCACATTGTAGCACGCGTGTAGCCCAGAACATCTAAGGGCATCACGGACCTGTTATCGCTCGATCTCATTTTGCTAAACACAAATTGTCCTGCTAAGCAGCGTACCGTAAGTGCACTTGCGCACACGAACAGCGAAGGTGTCAGGTCATACTCCACCGAAAGGTCCTAACCCGTTCCAATCGGCATCGACGCATTAACGCTGACTGCGTTCTAGTTAGCATATGTGAGTCACGTTCGTTATCGGAATTAACCAGACAAATCAATCCACGAACTAAGAACGGCCATGCACCACTACCCTTAAATTTGAGAAAGAGCTATTAATCTGTCTCACCTCCATAAGTTCGGACCTGGTAAGTTTTCCCGTGTTGAGTCAAATTGAACCGCAAGCTCCATTTCATTGTGGTGCCCTTCCGTCAATTCCTTTAAGTTTCAACTTTGCAACCATACTTCCCCCGGAACCTGACTTTGGTTTCCCGGAAGCTACTGAGAGCACCTGGTTGTAGCGTCTCCCAATTGCTAGTTGGCATCGTTTACGGTTAGAACTAGGGCGGTATCTAATCGCCTTCGATCCTCTAACTTTCGTTCTTGATTAAAGAAAGCATCCTTGACAAATGCCTTCGCTTTAGTTAGTCTTACGACGGTCTACGAATTTCACCTCTCGCGCCGTAATACTAGTGTCCCCAACTACTTCTGTTAATCATTACCTCCGGTCTGAGTACAAACCAATGAAAGATTAGACCAAGGTCGTATTCCATTATTCCATGCAAGATTATTCTAGGGCGTTTGGGCACCCTGCTTTAAGCACTCTAATTTGTTCAAGGTAAACGTGAGCGGTCGAGCTCTATGTTACACTTGCACCCGTTGAAGGGCACACCATGACACAGACTTGGTGCCCTACCACACCATTGAGTCGCAACCAGATTCCGACTTGGCCCACCGACCACGGGTTGACCGGGTCGGCGGAGCCGGACTGTGTTGGACAAGTATCAACTTCGAACGTTTTAACCGCAACAATTTTAATATACGCTAGTGGAGCTGGAATTACCGCGGCTGCTGGCACCAGACTTGCCCTCCACTTGATCCTCGTAGAAGGATTTATGCTCTACTCATTCCAATTATGAAACATCATTAAAGAGTTTCATATTGTTATTTCTCGTCACTACCTCCCCGTCCCGGGATTGGGTAATTTACGCGCCTGCTGCCTTCCTTGGATGTGGTAGCCATTTCTCAGGCTCCCTCTCCGGAATCGAACCCTGATTCCCCGTTACCCGTTGCAACCATGGTAGTCCTCTATACTACCATCCATAGTTGATAGGGCAGATATTTGCGAGATCTGTCGTCGGTGCGAGACCACGATCAGCATCATTATCCAGACTTCAACTCAATGACACGGAGAACCCGCGATTGGTTTGACTAATAAGTGCACCAGTTCCCGCGAGGGTCCTGGCATGTTGCATGTATTAGCTCTAGATTTTCCACAGTTATCCAAGTAACTAGGTTGATGATCTCGTAAATTATAGCTGTTATACTGAGCCTTATGCGGTTTCACATTAAATCTGTTTGTACTTAGACATGCATGGCTTAACCTTTGAGACGAGCGTATATTACTGGTAGGATCAACCAGAATTCCGACTTTGCGTTCGAATGTTCATTGTCCCATTGCACCCGGAGGAGCAAACACCACGTTCTATATGTTGTCAAGTCCGGTAGCACACGGGAGGCGAGCCCCCGCGCGAACCTCATTGCCCTCGTATCACACACACCCGATGCACCGGACAGGCACTTGAGCGGCATTCGACTCCGCTAAGCGCACGTGCGCCCGATTGTGCATGCGCTGACGGGGCCTTCATACCCCTACCACAGCGACCTTATGCCAAACTTCCATGAATACTTAGGTGAGCTGACAAGGGCCTTCATTTCCCTACCATCAACTAAAGGACACGCTAGGCGCGTCCGATCATTGCAACTGCGGGGCTTTCATACCCCAATCACCACAGTACGCAATTCACCAGAGTTTAATCACAACCCCCCCGGACATGGCACACTATTAACTTGCAACAAAACTTAGTGTGTGCCGGGCACATCGGTTCCACAAAATCATTCCCGATGTACCCCAATTGGGGTTGTGAACGCATCCATGGTCCTCTGACACACCCAACCAAGCGTGGATACTACATACCTCAAACACCCAGTACACTAACAG
Source organism: Anopheles coustani (assembly GCF_943734705.1). Taxonomy (NCBI): domain Eukaryota; kingdom Metazoa; phylum Arthropoda; class Insecta; order Diptera; family Culicidae; genus Anopheles; species Anopheles coustani. The sequence goes on along the minus strand of NW_026525096.1, from coordinate 16,366 downwards.
ACAAATCAATATATGGTTGCTTTCCCCCAGACATTTGCCAATCACTTGGCACCCGGACGGGAACTCGCTCCTGATTGCGCCATTGCCACCCATTTGCCAAGAGCGAGTTCTGTATGTAGATTTCATTTGGAAAGACAACCGTGTACTGGATATTCTATCCGACGATTACAGATGACGAGTACGAGACTCGACTACACTCACGGATAATACATTTTGGGTCGAGATTGCTTTCGGGGTTTTCGATTGGTCTTGCGCTTGTAAACGTATAACTTTGACTTGTGGTAACCTCGGTATGTTAGTCGATCACGTGGTTGTGAACTGGGTAAGGGTGGGCAATCTGTTCACTTGCACTCTGGGTAGGAATATGGTGAGCGCTATAGGTTAAAGATCATGGTATGGTTCCATCGTGATGACTTTCGCTAGATAGTAGTATGTTTGGATAGTTATAACGTTTTTGGCCATTTGTTCATAGTGTTCGGTCCATTGAGGAATTCGGTTGGTCTTTGCTTCACACACGTGGTCGATCACTTGGATGTGAACTAGGGTGAGAATAAGGTGTTCACTAGTGCTCTTAGGTTTTGGATCAGTACTGAGCACTTGATTGGTTTCGCATAATATGTATCCATAGTGATGACTCTTTCCAGCTTAAGATTTCGTTACCAGTTTCGAATCCTCCCCACGTTCGCTTTTACTTGGTTAGGTTTTCGAGTGTAGATTTGAAAGCAATCTCATGTATGTATCCCATCTGATATAAGCCACTGACAGTTCATGTCACCTCGTTCAACTCTCGCTGGGTCACAGAAGTATGTTACTGCGCCCATTATCCCTACTCGGATAGGTTCGGTTCGTTCGTTTTATACTACGGTGAGTAAACTCAATTTGTGCATCGCATAGCCATGGAAAGCAAGCTTTCGCGGGCCTCTTCGACTGTTTTGATACGAGCTGTCATATGTTATGTATATGTTATCTCCCATCTTAATACAGCATCCCTACTTAAAGCCATCTCGGACTTAGTCGATTTTTCATAAATTCTCAGAAAAACATATGTTAGGATGCTGCGAGTTGAATGGGATGCTGCATGGAGATGAATCTTGATCTTCTTCATCTCCCATCTTAATACAGCATCCCTGCTTAAAGGCATCTCGGACTTAGTCGATTTTTCATAAATTCTAAGAAATTCATATGTTAGGATGCTGCGAGATGAATGGGATGCTGCATGGAGATGAATCTTGATCTTCTTCATCTCCCATCTTAATACAGCATCCCTACTTAAAGGCATCTCGGACTTAGTCGATTTTTCATAAATTCTAAGAAAAACATATGTTAGGATGCTGCGAGATGAATGGGATGCTGCATGGAGATGAATCTTGATCTTATTCATCTCCCATCTTAATACAGCATCCCTACTTAAAGGCATCTCGGACTAAGTCGATTTTTCATAAATTCTAAGAAAAACATATGTTAGGATGCTGCGAGAGGAATGAGATGCTGCATGGAGATAAATCTTGATCTTCTTCATCTCCCATCTCAATACAGCATCCCTTCTTAAAGGCATCTCGGACTTAGTCGATTTTTCATAAATTCTAAGAAAAACATATGTTAGGATGCTGCGAGATGAATGGGATGCTGCATTGAGATGAATCTTGATCTTATTCATCTCCCATCTTAATACAGCATCCCTTCTTAAAGGCATCTCGGACTTAGTCGATTTTTCATAAATTCTAAGAAAAACATATGTTAGGATGCTGCAAGATGAATGGGATGCTGCATGGAGATGAATCTTGATCTTCTACATCTCCCATCTTAATACAGCATCCCTACTTAAAGGCATCTCGGACTTAGTCGATTTTTCATAAATTCTATGAAATACATATGTTACGATGCTGCGAGATGAATGGGATGCTGCATGGAGATGAATCTTGATCTTCTTCATCTCCTGTCTTAATACAGCCTCCCTACTTAAAGGCATCTCGGACTTAGTCGATTTTTCATAAATTCTAAGAAAAACATATGTTAGGATGCTGCGAGATGAATGGGATGCTGCATGGAGATGAATCTTGATCTTCTTCATCTCCCATCTTAATACAGCATCCCTACTTAAATGCATCTCGGACTTAGTCGATTTTTCATAAATTCTAAGAAAAACATATGTTAGGATGCTGCGAGATGAATGGGATGCTGCATGGAGATGAATCTTGATCTTCTTCATCTCCCATCTTAATACAGCATCCCTACTTAAAGGCATCTCGGACTTAGTCGATTTTTCATAAATTCTAAGAAATTCATATGTTAGGATGCTGGGAGATGAATGGGATGCTGCATGGAGATGAATCTTGATCTTCTTCATCTCCCATCTTAATACAGCATCCCTACTTAAAGGCATCTCGGACTTAGTCGATTTTTCATAAATTCATAGAAATTCATATGTTAGGATGCTTAGATATGAATGAGATGCTGCATGGAGATGAATCTTGATCTTCTTCATCTCCCATCTTAATACAGCATCCCTACTTAAAGGCATCTCGGACTTAGTCGATTTTTCATAAATTCTAAGAAAAACATATGTTAGGATGCTGCGAGATGAATGGGATGCTGCATGGAGATGAATCTTGATCTTCTTCATCTCCCATCTCAATACAGCATCCGTACTTAAAGGCATCTCGGACTTAGTCGATTTTTCATAAATTCTAAGAAATTCATATGTTAGGATGCTGCGAGATGAATGAGATGCTGCATGGAGATGAATCTTGATCTTCTTCATCTCCCATCTTAATACAGCATCCCTACTTAAAGGCATCTCGGACTTAGTCGATTTTTCATAAATTCTAAGAAATTCATATGATAGGATGCTTCGAGATGAATGGGATGCTGCATGGAGATGAATCTTGATCTTCTTCATCTCCCATCTTGATACAGCATCCCTACTTAAAGGCATCTCGGACTTAGTCGATTTTTCATAAATTCTAAGAAATTCATATGATAGGATGCTGGGAGATGAATAAGATGCTGCATAGAGATGAATCTTGATCTTCTTCATCTCCCATCTCAATACAGCATCCCTACTTAAAGGCATCTCGGACTTAGTCGATTTTTCATAAATTCTGAGAAAAACATATGTAAGGATGCTGCGAGATGAATGGGATGCTGCATGGAGATGAATCTTGATCTTCTACATCTCCCATCTTAATACAGCATCCCTACTTAAAGGCATCTCGGACTTAGTCGATTTTTCATAAATTCTAAGAAATTCATATGTTAGGATGCTGCGAGATGAATGGGATGCTGCATGGAGATGAATCTTGATCTTCTTCATCTCCCATCTCAATACAGCATCCCTACTAAAAGGCATCTCGGACTTAGTCGATTTTTTATAAATTCCAAGAAAAACATATGTTAGGATGCTGCGAGATGAATGGGATGCTGCATGGAGATGAACCTTGATCTTCTTCATCTCCCATCTTAACACAGCATTCCTACTTAAAGGCATCTCGGACTTAGTCGATTTTTCATAAACCCTAAGAAAAACATATGTTAGGATGCTGCGAGATGAATGGGATGCTGCATGGAGATGAATCTTGATCTTCTTCATCTCCCATCTCAATACAGCATCCCTACTTAAAGGCATCTCGGACTAAGTCGATTTTTCATAAATTCTAAGAAAAACATATGTAAGGATGCTGCGAGATGAATGGGATGCTGCATGGAGATGAATCTTGATCTTCTACATCTCCCATCGTAATACAGCATCCCTACTTAAAGGCATCTCGGACTTAGTCGATTTTTCATAAATTCTAAGAAAAACATATGTTGGGATGCTGCGAGATGAATGGGATGCTGCATGGAGATGAATCTTGATCTTCTTCATCTCCCATCTTAATACAGCATCCCTACTTAAAGGCATCTCGGACTTAGTCGATTTTTCATAAATTCCAAGAAAAACATATGTTTGGATGCTGCGAGATGAATGGGATGCTGCATGGAGATGAATCTTGATCTTCTCCATCTCCCATCTCAATACAGCATCCCTACTTAAAGGCATCTCGGACTTAGTTGATTTTTCATAAATTCTAAGAAAAACATATGTTAGGATGCTGGGAGATGTATGGGATGCTGCATGGAGATGAATCTTGATCTTCTTCATCTCCCATCTTAATACAGCATCCCTACTTAAAGGCATCTCGGACTTAGTCGATTTTTCATAAATTCTAAGAAAAACATATGTTAGGATGCTGGGAGATGAATGGGATGCTGCATGGAGATGAATCTTGATCTTCTTCATCTCCAATCTTAATACAGCATCCCTTCTTAAAGGCATCGCGGACTAAGTCGATTTTTCATAAGTTCTAATAAAAACATATGTTAGGATGCTGCGAGATGAATGGGATGCTGCATGGAGATGAATCTTGATCTTCTTCATCTCCCATCTTAATACAGCATCCCTACTTAAAGGCATCTCGGACTTAGTCGATTTTTCATAAATTCTAAGAAATTCATATGTTAGGATGCTGCGAGATGAATGGGATGCTGCATGGAGATGAATCTTGATCTCCTACATCTCCAATCTCAATACAGCATCCCTACTTAAAGGCATCTCTGACTTAGTCGATTTTTCATAAATTCTAAGAAAAACATATGTTAGGATGCTGCGAGATGAATGGTATGCTGCACTGAGATGAATCTTGATATTCTTCATCTCCCATCTCAATACAGCATCCCTGCTTAAAGGCATCTCGGACTTAGTCGATTTTTCATAAATTCTAAGAAAAACATATGTAAGGATGCTGCGAGATGAATGGTATGCTGCACTGAGATGAATCTTGATATTCTTCATCTCCCATCTTAATACAGCATCCCTGCTTAAAGGCATCTCGGACTTAGTCGATTTTTCATAAATTCTAAGAAAAACATATGTAAGGATGCTGCGAGATGAATGGGATGCTGCATGGAGATGAATCTTGATATTCTTCATCTCCCATCTTAATACAGCATCCCTGCTTAAAGGCATCTCGGACCTAGTCGATTTTTCATAAATTCTAAAAAAAACATATGTTAGGATGCTGCGAGATGAATGGGATGCTGCATGGAGATGAATCTTGATCTTCTTCATCTCCCATCTTAATACAGCATCCCTACTTAAAGGCATCTCGGACTTAGTCGATTTTTCATAAATTCTAAGAAAAACATATGTTTGGATGCTAAGAGATGAATGGGATGCTGCATGGAGATGAATCTTGATCTTCTTCATCTCCCGTCTTAATACAGCATCCCTACTTATTACGGACTTAGTCGATTTTTCATAAATTCTAAGAAAAACATATGTTAGGATGCTGGGAGATGAATGGGATGCTGCATGGAGATGTATCTTGATCTTCTTCATCTCCCATCTTAATACAGCATCCCTACTTAAAGGCATCTCGGACTTAGTCGATTTTTCATAAATTCTATGAAAAACATATGTTAGGATGCTGGGAGATGAATGGGATGCTGCATGGAGATGTATCTTGATCTTCTTCATCTCCTATCTTAATACAGCATCCCTACTTAAAGGCATCTCGGACTTAGTCGATTTTTCATAAATTCTATGAAAAACATATGTTAGGATGCTGGGAGATGAATGGGATGCTGCATGGAGATGTATCTTGATCTTCTTCATCTCCCATCTTAAAACAGCATCCCTACGTAAATGCATCTCGGACTTAGTCGATTTTTCATAAATTCATGGAAAAACATATGTTAGGATGCTGGGAGATGAATGGGATGCTGCATGGAGATGAATCTTGATCTTCTTCATCTCCCATCTTAATACAGCATCCCTACTTAAAGGCATCTCGGACTAAGTCGATTTTTCATAAAGTCTAAGAAAAACATATGTTAGGATGCTGCGAGATGAATGGGATGCTGCATTGAGATGAATCTTTATCTTCTTCATCTCCCGTCTTAATACAGCATCCCTACTTAAAGGCATCTCGGACTTAGTCGATTTTTCATAAATTCTAAGAAAAACATATGTTAGGATGCTGCGAGATGAATGGGATGCTGCATGGAGATGAATCTTGATCTTCTTCATCTCCCGTCTTAATACAGCATCCCTACTTAAAGGCATCTCGGACTTAGTCGATTTTTCATAAATTCTAAGAAAAACATATGTTAGGATGCTGCGAGATGAATGGGATGCTGCATTGAGATGAATCTTGATCTTCTTCATCTCCCATCTTAATACAGCATCCCTACTTAAAGGCATCTCGGACTTAGTCGACTTTTCATAAATTCATAGAAATTCATATGTTAGGATGCTGCGAGATGAATGGGATGCTGCATGGAGATGAATCTTGATCTTCTTCATCTCCCATCTTAATACAGCATCCCTACTTAAAGGCATCTCGGACTTAGTCGATTTTTCATAAATTCTAAGAAAAACATATGTTAGGATGCTGCGAGAAGAATGGGATGCTGCATGGAGATAAATCTTGATCTCTTACATCTACTTTCTCAATACAGCATCCCTACTTAAAGCCATCTCGGACTTAGTCGATTTTTCATAAATTCATAGAAATTCATATGTTAGGATGCTGCGAGATGAATGGGATGCTGCATGGAGATGAATCTTGATCTCCTTTATCTCCCATCTCAATACAGCATCCCTACTTAAAGGCATCTCGGACTTAGTCGATTTTTCATAAATTCTAAGAAAAACATATGTTAGGATGCTGCGAGATGAATGGGATGCTGCATTGAGATGAATCTTGATCTTCTTCATCTCCCATCTTAATACAGCATCCCTACTTAAAGGCATCTCGGACTTAGTCGATTTTTCATAAATTCTAAGAAAAACATATGTTCGGATGCTGCGAGATGAATGGGATGCTGCATTGAGATGAATCTTGATCTTCTTCATCTCCCATCTTAATACAGCATCCCTACTTAAAGGCATCTCGGACTTAGTCAATTTTTCATAAATTCTATGAAATACATATGTTACGATGCTGCGAGATGAATGGGATGCTGCATGGAGATGAATCTTGATCTCCTTCATCTCCCATCTTAATACAGCATCCCTGCTTAAGGGCATCTCGGACTAAGTCGATTTTTCATAAATTCTTAGAAAAAAAATATGTTTAGGATGCTGCGAGATGAATGGGATGCTGCATGGAGATGAATCTTGCTCTCCTACATCTCCCATCTCAATACAGCATCCCTACTTAAAGGCATCTCGGACTTAGTCGATTTTTCATAAATTCTAAGAAAAACATATGTTAGGATGCTGCGAGACGAATGGGATGCTGCATTGAGATGAATCTTGATCTCCTACATCTCCCATCTCAATACAGCATCCCTACTTAAAGACATCTCGGACTTAGTCGATTTTTCATAAATTCTAAGAAATTCATATGTAAGGATGCTGCGAGATGAATGGGATGCTGCATGGAGATGAATCTTGATCTCCTACATCTCCCATCTCAATACAGCATCCCTTATTAAAGGCATCTCGGACTTAGTCGATTTTTCATAAATTCTAAGAAATTCATATGTTAGGATGCTGCGAGATGAATGGGATGCTGCATGGAGATGAATCTTGATCTACTTCTTCTCCCATCTTAATACAGCATCCCTACTTAAAGGCATCTCGGACTTAGTCGATTTTTCATAAATTCTAAGAAATTCATATGTTAGGATGCTGCGAGATGAATGGGATGCTGCATGGAGATGAATCTTGATCTTCTACATCTCCCATCTTAATACAGCATCCCTACTTAAAGGCATCTCGGACTTAGTCGATTTTTCATAAATTCTATGAAAAACATATGTTAGGATGCTGGGAGATGAATGGGATGCTGCATGGAGATGTATCTTGATCTTCTTCATCTCCTATCTTAATACAGCATCCCTACTTAAAGGCATCTCGGACTTAGTCGATTTTTCATAAATTCTATGAAAAACATATGTTAGGATGCTGGGAGATGAATGGGATGCTGCATGGAGATGTATCTTGATCTTCTTCATCTCCCATCTTAAAACAGCATCCCTACGTAAAGGCATCTCGGACTTAGTCGATTTTTCATAAATTCATGGAAAAACATATGTTAGGATGCTGGGAGATGAATGGGATGCTGCATGGAGATGAATCTTGATCTTCTTCATCTCCCATCTTAATACAGCATCCCTACTTAAAGGCATCTCGGACTAAGTCGATTTTTCATAAAGTCTAAGAAAAACATATGTTAGGATGCTGCGAGATGAATGGGATGCTGCATTGAGATGAATCTTTATCTTCTTCATCTCCCGTCTTAATACAGCATCCCTACTTAAAGGCATCTCGGACTTAGTCGATTTTTCATAAATTCTAAGAAAAACATATGTTAGGATGCTGCGAGATGAATGGGATGCTGCATGGAGATGAATCTTGATCTTCTTCATCTCCCGTCTTAATACAGCATCCCTACTTAAAGGCATCCCGGACTTAGTCGATTTTTCATAAATTCTAAGAAAAACATATGTAAGGATGCTGGGAGATGAATGGGATGCTGCATGGAGATGAATCTTGATCTCCTACATCTCCCATCTTAATACAGCATCCCTACTTAAAGGCATCTCGGACTTAGTCGACTTTTCATAAATTCATAGAAATTCATATGTTAGGATGCTGCGAGATAATTGGGATGCTGCATGGAGATGAATCTTGATCTTCTTCATCTCCCATCTTAATACAGCATCCCTACTTAAAGGCATCTCGGACTTAGTCGATTTTTCATAAATTCTAAGAAAAACATATGTTAGGATGCTGCGAGAAGAATGGGATGCTGCATGGAGATAAATCTTGATCTCTTACATCTACTTTCTCAATACAGCATCCCTACTTAAAGCCATCTCGGACTTAGTCGATTTTTCATAAATTCATAGAAATTCATATGTTAGGATGCTGCGAGATGAATGGGATGCTGCATGGAGATGAATCTTGATCTCCTTTATCTCCCATCTCAATACAGCATCCCTACTTAAAGGCATCTCGGACTTAGTCGATTTTTCATAAATTCTAAGAAAAACATATGTTAGGATGCTGCGAGATGAATGGGATGCTGCATTGAGATGAATCTTGATCTTCTTCATCTCCCATCTTAATACAGCATCCCTACTTAAAGGCATCTCGGACTTAGTCGATTTTTCATAAATTCTAAGAAAAACATATGTTCGGATGCTGCGAGATGAATGGGATGCTGCATTGAGATGAATCTTGATCTTCTTCATCTCCCATCTTAATACAGCATCCCTACTTAAAGGCATCTCGGACTTAGTCAATTTTTCATAAATTCTATGAAATACATATGTTACGATGCTGCGAGATGAATGGGATGCTGCATGGAGATGAATCTTGATCTCCTTCATCTCCCATCTTAATACAGCATCCCTGCTTAAGGGCATCTCGGACTAAGTCGATTTTTCATAAATTCTTAGAAAAAAATATGTTAGGATGCTGCGAGATGAATGGGATGCTGCATGGAGATGAATCTTGATCTCCTACATCTCCCATCTCAATACAGCATCCCTACTTAAAGGCATCTCGGACTTAGTCGATTTTTCATAAATTCTAAGAAAAACATATGTTAGGATGCTGCGAGATGAATGGGATGCTGCATTGAGATGAATCTTGATCTCCTACATCTCCCATCTCAATACAGCATCCCTACTTAAAGACATCTCGGACTTAGTCGATTTTTCATAAATTCTAAGAAATTCATATGTAAGGATGCTGGGAGATGAATGGGATGCTGCATGGAGATGAATCTTGATCTTCTCCATCTCCCATCTTAATACAGCATCCCTACTTAAAGGCATCTCGGGCTTAATCGATTTTTCATAAATTCTAAGAAAAACATATGTTAGGATGCTGGGAGATGAATGGGATGCTGCATGGAGGTGAATGTTGATCTTCTTCATCTCCTATCTCAATACAGCATCCCTACTTAAAGCCATCTCGGACTAAGTCGATTTTTTATAATTTCGAGGAAAAACATATAATAGGATGCTGGGAGATGAATGGGATGCTGCATGGAGATGAATCTTGATCTTCTTCATCTCCCATCTCAATACAGCATCCCTACTTAAAGGCATCTCGGAATTAGTCGTTTTTTCATAAATTCTCAGAAATTCATATGTTAGGATGCTGCGAGATGAATGGGATGCTGCATGGAGATGAATCTTGATCTTCTTCACCTCCCATCTCAATACAGCATCCCTACTTAAAGGCATCTCGGACTTAGTCGATTTTCCATAAATTCTAAGAAAAACATATGTTAGGATGCTGGGAGATGAATGGGATGCTGCATGGAGATGAATCTTGATCTTCTTCATCTCCCATCTTAATACAGCATCCCTTCTTAAAGGCATCTCGGACTTAGTCGATTTTACATAAATTCTAAGAAATTCATATGTAAGGATGTTGCGAGATGAATGGGATGCTGCATGGAGATGAATCTTGATCTTCTTCATCTCCCATCTCAATACAGCATCCCTACTTAAAGGCATCTCGGACTTAGTCGATTTTTCATAAATTCTAAGAAATTCATATGTTAGGATGCTGCGAGATGAATGGGATGCTGCATGGAGATGAATCTTGATCTTCTTCATCTCCCATCTTAATACAGCATCCCTACTTAAAGGCATCTCGGACTTAGTCGATTTTTCATAAATTCTAAGAAAAACATATGTTAGGATGCTGCGAGATGAATGGGATGCTGCATGGAGATGAATCTTGATCTTATTCATCTCCCATCTTAATACAGCATCCCTACTTAAAGGCATCTCGGACTAAGTCGATTTTTCATAAATTCTAAGAAAAACATATGTTAGGATGCTGCGAGAGGAATGAGATGCTGCATGGAGATAAATCTTGATCTTCTTCATCTCCCATCTCAATACAGCATCCCTTCTTAAAGGCATCTCGGACTTAGTCGATTTTTCATAAATTCTAAGAAAAACATATGTTAGGATGCTGCGAGATGAATGGGATGCTGCATTGAGATGAATCTTGATCTTATTCATCTCCCATCTTAATACAGCATCCCTTCTTAAAGGCATCTCGGACTTAGTCGATTTTTCATAAATTCTAAGAAAAACATATGTTAGGATGCTGCAAGATGAATGGGATGCTGCATGGAGATGAATCTTGATCTTCTACATCTCCCATCTTAATACAGCATCCCTACTTAAAGGCATCTCGGACTTAGTCGATTTTTCATAAATTCTATGAAATACATATGTTACGATGCTGCGAGATGAATGGGATGCTGCATGGAGATGAATCTTGATCTTCTTCATCTCCTGTCTTAATACAGCCTCCCTACTTAAAGGCATCTCGGACTTAGTCGATTTTTCATAAATTCTAAGAAAAACATATGTTAGGATGCTGCGAGATGAATGGGATGCTGCATGGAGATGAATCTTGATCTTCTTCATCTCCCATCTTAATACAGCATCCCTACTTAAATGCATCTCGGACTTAGTCGATTTTTCATAAATTCTAAGAAAAACATATGTTAGGATGCTGCGAGATGAATGGGATGCTGCATGGAGATGAATCTTGATCTTCTTCATCTCCCATCTTAATACAGCATCCCTACTTAAAGGCATCTCGGACTTAGTCGATTTTTCATAAATTCTAAGAAATTCATATGTTAGGATGCTGGGAGATGAATGGGATGCTGCATGGAGATGAATCTTGATCTTCTTCATCTCCCATCTTAATACAGCATCCCTACTTAAAGGCATCTCGGACTTAGTCGATTTTTCATAATTCATAGAAATTCATATGTTAGGATGCTTAGATATGAATGAGATGCTGCATGGAGATGAATCTTGATCTTCTTCATCTCCCATCTTAATACAGCATCCCTACTTAAAGGCATCTCGGACTTAGTCGATTTTTCATAAATTCTAAGAAAAACATATGTTAGGATGCTGCGAGATGAATGGGATGCTGCATGGAGATGAATCTTGATCTTCTTCATCTCCCATCTCAATACAGCATCCCTACTTAAGGCATCTCGGACTTAGTCGATTTTTCATAAATTCTAAGAAATTCATATGTTAGGATGCTGCGAGATGAATGAGAATGCTGCATGGAGATGAATCTTGATCTTCTTCATCTCCCATCTTAATACAGCATCCCTACTTAAAGGCATCTCGGACTTAGTCGATTTTTCATAAATTCTAAGAAATTCATATGATAGGATGCTTCGAGATGAATGGGATGCTGCATGGAGATGAATCTTGATCTTCTTCATCTCCCATCTTGATACAGCATCCCTACTTAAAGGCATCTCGGACTTAGTCGATTTTTCATAAATTCTAAGAAATTCATATGATAGGATGCTGGGAGATGAATAAGATGCTGCATAGAGATGAATCTTGATCTTCTTCATCTCCCATCTCAATACAGCATCCCTACTAAAGGCATCTCGGACTTAGTCGATTTTTCATAAATTCTGAGAAAAACATATGTAAGGATGCTGCGAGATGAATGGGATGCTGCATGGAGATGAATCTTGATCTTCTACATCTCCCATCTTAATACAGCATCCCTACTTAAAGGCATCTCGGACTTAGTCGATTTTTCATAAATTCTAAGAAATTCATATGTTAGGATGCTGCGAGATGAATGGGATGCTGCATGGAGATGAATCTTGATCTTCTTCATCTCCCATCTCAATACAGCATCCCTACTAAAAGGCATCTCGGACTTAGTCGATTTTTTATAAATTCCAAGAAAAACATATGTTAGGATGCTGCGAGATGAATGGGATGCTGCATGGAGATGAACCTTGATCTTCTTCATCTCCCATCTTAACACAGCATCCCTACTTAAAGGCATCTCGGACTTAGTCGATTTTTCATAAACCCTAAGAAAAACATATGTTAGGATGCTGCGAGATGAATGGGATGCTGCATGGAGATGAATCTTGATCTTCTTCATCTCCCATCTCAATACAGCATCCCTACTTAAAGGCATCTCGGACTAAGTCGATTTTTCATAAATTCTAAGAAAAACATATGTAAGGATGCTGCGAGATGAATGGGATGCTGCATGGAGATGAATCTTGATCTTCTACATCTCCCATCGTAATACAGCATCCCTACTTAAAGGCATCTCGGACTTAGTCGATTTTTCATAAATTCTAAGAAAAACATATGTTGGATGCTGCGAGATGAATGGGATGCTGCATGGAGATGAATCTTGATCTTCTTCATCTCCCATCTTAATACAGCATCCCTACTTAAAGGCATCTCGGACTTAGTCGATTTTTCATAAATTCCAAGAAAAACATATGTTTGGATGCTGCGAGATGAATGGGATGCTGCATGGAGATGAATCTTGATCTTCTCCATCTCCCATCTCAATACAGCATCCCTACTTAAAGGCATCTCGGACTTAGTGATTTTTCATAAATTCTAAGAAAAACATATGTTAGGATGCTGGGAGATGTATGGGATGCTGCATGGAGATGAATCTTGATCTTCTTCATCTCCCATCTTAATACAGCATCCCTACTTAAAGGCATCTCGGACTTAGTCGATTTTTCATAAATTCTAAGAAAAACATATGTTTAGGATGCTGGGAGATGAATGGATGCTGCATGGAGATGAATCTGATCTTCTTCATCTCCAATCTTAATACAGCATCCCTTCTTAAAGGCATCTCGGACTAAGTCGATTTTTCATAAGTTCTAATAAAAAACATATGTTAGGATGCTGCGAGATGAATGGGATGCTGCATGGAGATGAATCTTGATCTTCTTCATCTCCCATCTTAATACAGCATCCCTACTTAAAGGCATCTCGGACTTAGTCGATTTTTCATAAATTCTAAGAAATTCATATGTTAGGATGCTGCGAGATGAATGGGATGCTGCATGGAGATGAATCTTGATCTCCTACATCTCCAATCTCAATACAGCATCCCTACTTAAAGGCATCTCTGACTTAGTCGATTTTTCATAAATTCTAAGAAAAACATATGTTAGGATGCTGCGAGATGAATGGTATGCTGCACTGAGATGAATCTTGATATTCTTCATCTCCCATCTCAATACAGCATCCCTGCTTAAAGCATCTCGGACTTAGTCGATTTTTCATAAATTCTAAGAAAAACATATGTAAGGATGCTGCGAGATGAATGGTATGCTGCACTGAGATGAATCTTGATATTCTTCATCTCCCATCTTAATACAGCATCCCTGCTTAAAGGCATCTCGGACTTAGTCGATTTTTCATAAATTCTAAGAAAAACATATGTAAGGATGCTGCGAGATGAATGGGATGCTGCATGGAGATGAATCTTGATATTCTTCATCTCCCATCTTAATACAGCATCCCTGCTTAAAGGCATCTCGGACCTAGTCGATTTTTCATAAATTCTAAAAAAAACATATGTTAGGATGCTGCGAGATGAATGGGATGCTGCATGGAGATGAATCTTGATCTTCTTCATCTCCCATCTTAATACAGCATCCCTACTTAAAGGCATCTCGGACTTAGTCGATTTTTTCATAAATTCTAAGAAAAACATATGTTTGGATGCTAAGAGATGAATGGGATGCTGCATGGAGATGAATCTTGATCTTCTTCATCTCCCGTCTTAATACAGCATCCCTACTTATTACGGACTTAGTCGATTTTTCATAAATTCTAAGAAAAACATATGTTAGGATGCTGGGAGATGAATGGGATGCTGCATGGAGATGTATCTGATCTTCTTCATCTCCCATCTTAATACAGCATCCCTACTTAAAGGCATCTCGGACTTAGTCGATTTTTCATAAATTCTATGAAAAACATATGTTAGGATGCTGGGAGATGAATGGGATGCTGCATGGAGATGTATCTTGATCTTCTTCATCTCCTATCTTAATACAGCATCCCTACTTAAAGGCATCTCGGACTTAGTCGATTTTCATAAATTCTAAGAAAAACATATGTTAGGATGCTGCGAGACGAATGGGATGCTGCATTGAGATGAATCTTGATCTCCTACATCTCCCATCTCAATACAGCATCCCTACTTAAAGACATCTCGGACTTAGTCGATTTTCATAAATTCTAAGAAATTCATATGTAAGGATGCTGCGAGATGAATGGGATGCTGCATGGAGATGAATCTTTGATCTCCTACATCTCCCATCTCAATACAGCATCCCTTATTAAAGGCATCTCGGACTTATGTCGATTTTTCATAAATTCTAAGAAATTCATATGTTAGGATGCTGCGAGATGAATGGGATGCTGCATGGAGATGAATCTTGATCTACTTCTTCTCCCATCTTAATACAGCATCCCTACTTAAAGGCATCTCGGACTTAGTCGATTTTTCATAAATTCTAAGAAATTCATATGTTAGGATGCTGCGAGATGAATGGGATGCTGCATGGAGATGAATCTTGATCTTCTACATCTCCCATCTTAATACAGCATCCCTACTTAAAGGCATCTCGGACTTAGTCGATTTTTCATAAATTCTATGAAAAACATATGTTAGGATGCTGGGAGATGAATGGGATGCTGCATGGAGATGTATCTTGATCTTCTTCATCTCCTATCTTAATACAGCATCCCTACTTAAAGGCATCTCGGACTTAGTCGATTTTTCATAAATTCTATGAAAAACATATGTTAGGATGCTGGGAGATGAATGGGATGCTGCATGGAGATGTATCTTGATCTTCTTCATCTCCCATCTTAAACAGCATCCCTACGTAAAGGCATCTCGGACTTAGTCGATTTTTCATAAATTCATGGAAAAACATATGTTAGGATGCTGGGAGATGAATGGGATGCTGCATGGAGATGAATCTTGATCTTCTTCATCTCCCATCTTAATACAGCATCCCTACTTAAAGGCATCTCGGACTAAGTCGATTTTTCATAAAGTCTAAGAAAAACATATGTTAGGATGCTGCGAGATGAATGGGATGCTGCATTGAGATGAATCTTTATCTTCTTCATCTCCGTCTTAATACAGCATCCCTACTTAAAGGCATCTCGGACTTAGTCGATTTTTCATAAATTCTAAGAAAAACATATGTTAGGATGCTGCGAGATGAATGGGATGCTGCATGGAGATGAATCTTGATCTTCTTCATCTCCCGTCTTAATACAGCATCCCTACTTAAAGCATCCCGGACTTAGTCGATTTTTCATAAATTCTAAGAAAAACATATGTAAGGATGCTGGGAGATGAATGGGATGCTGCATGGAGATGAATCTTGATCTCCTACATCTCCCATCTTAATACAGCATCCCTACTTAAAGGCATCTCGGACTTAGTCGACTTTTCATAAATTCATAGAAATTCATATGTTAGGATGCTGCGAGATAA